>NC_063044.1:45482076-45782076 GCF_018812025.1 Megalobrama amblycephala
CTGTCATCATTTACTCACCCTCATGACGTTCCACAAGAAGATGTTTTCTTTTGTCCGAACCATGGAAGTCAATGGACTCCAAAACTGTTTGGTTATCAACATTCTTCAAAATATCTTCTTTGTGTTCCAAAGTCGAACAGGTTTGAAACAACATAATGGTGAGTAAATGATGACAGAATCTTCATATTTAGGTGAACTGTCCCTTTTAAAACATGCACAAAATATCAGATATTGAGGTCTTTCAGTGCAAACCTGTCAAACTGATCCTGACTTCCAAGCACATCTTTTCATCTTGGCATTTGTGCTGAGAGCGAGAGATGCCCTATTTAGTGGATGTGCTGACCTGTGCTGTGTAAGAACTGACGGCTGTTGTGATGGCTGACTGGAGATTCACTCACTTTGCCCAGTGACAAAGCAGCCCCAACATTTCATGACTCAGTGGACAGATTCACATTTTTCCAGCTGAAAAGGCTTTAAAGGATCATTCTTGTTCAAACAGAGGCAGTCACTCAAAAGGACTCAGATAGAAAGTGATTACCCAAAGCAAAACTTGCTAGTGATACTGTCTTTATGCCCTTGCTCCAAAAATGACCACCATAAATGGATAATTTAAGACAGTTTTGAAAAGGAAGTGCATAGATTCACTGTGTTTGTAATTGAATTTGAGCTTAAATATCAGTGTGTCTGAGTGTCGACAAACAACATCTTTCCCACAGCTCCTCTTTCCACGGTGATGAGTAACCGCTTTGGCTACCGGCCTGTCGTCATGCTCGGTGGACTCCTGATTAGCCTGGGCACAATCACAACGGCCTTCACCAAATCCATCACTGAGATGTACATCACCATGGGAGTCGTTGCAGGTAAATCCACCTTCTGTGCGAGTTTGTATGTGCGATACATATTTTGGGACCTACAAAATATGTAAAGTAAATGAAGGTGAACTAATTTATTAATTCATTTGCATTGTGTTTTTACAGTGTGTAACTGAAAACATTTTTCCTCAGGGTGGTGTGGCATGACATTGTGAAAATTGATTGTTTAATTTTTATTTTAAAGAAGAGACATTTTTTCATAGCATTTGCAATTTAATTTTTTCATTCTTTTTGTTTGAAGAGTAATTCAGCTTTACCATCACAGGAATGAATTACATTTGCAAATATATTCAAATAGAAAACAGTTATTGTTTTTACTGTATTTTTTGATTAAGGAGAATAAGAAACTTCTTTCAAAAAAATTAATCTTACCGACCCCAAACTTTTGAGCAGTATTTTCTGTCGTATCACTAAATAAATAATAGTCATGTTTTCTGTCATTTTCACAGATTGATTTTTTTGTGATTACTGTATTACTTTTTTTTCTTCCTAGCCTTTTTTATTCACTTACTTTTTTCAAAGACAGGGAATTCAAGCAGTGCTGTGAATGGTATATGACTTGTTATCCCACGTCATCTGGTAACAAACAAAAATTGACGTTACTGAGATTCAAGCACATTATCCAAAAGTGAACTTGGCTTATTTCAAATTTCCTGCTTTTAAGAAAGCTGTAGAAAGCTATAGACAGTAATTCATTAAAATATCTCATTCATTAAAATATCCCCCCAATTTTTACTAAATAATATATTCACACTCTAGGCAGTCCACACGTTGTTTATTTGTTGTTTTAAAGGGCTGATATTTTCTATAAACATAATTTGAATTTTGAAACTCATTGTGGCACATAATCCTTATGGATAACACTTTAGTTTAGGGTCTAATTCTCACTATTAACTAGTTGCTTATTAGCATGCATATTACTAGGTATTTTGGCTGTGTATTAGTACTTATAAAGCACATATTAATGTCTTATTCTGCATGACCTTATTCTACATCCCTAAATCATACCCAATACCTAAACTTAACAACTACCTTACTAACTATTAATAAGCTGTAATTAGGAGTTAATTGAGGTAAAAGTCATAGTTAATAGTGAGAATTGGACCCTAAACTAAAGTGTAACCTCTTGTTTTACAAGATTTTTAAAAAGATGCACTGCTAGCTTTCCCCAAAATTCAAAACACTTCCTCCCCGCCACCATTAGTTGATCCTAACCTTGCCGATCTTCTCCTGTCTCTTTTTTTGTCTCTTTTAAATACAGTTTTCTTTCAGCCCTTTGTCGAGTTTGTCCCACGGAAGAGAGCGCCCTGGTTCTTTGCGCACCTGAGCCCCTTGTGTTGAAGAAACCAGTGGCTGTCATCTCCCTCTTTGCTATTTATTTACAGGCCTGGGTTACTGCCTTACCTTCCTGCCTACAGTCACCATCCTGTCGCAGTACTTCAGCAAGCGCCGCTCCCTCGTCACATCCATAGCCTCAACTGGAGAATGCTTCTCCCTTCTAGCCCTCGCACCAGGTACTGTATGATCGACAGACTCTTCTGGATAGTTCACACAAAATCGAAATTGTGTCATCATTTTCTCACCCTCTTGTTTTACATATGAATGTCTTTCTAATGCAGAACACAAAAGAAGATATTTTGAAAAACAAAAGACATTTTTCATAATATCTTCTTTTATATTCCACAGAAGAAAGAAAGTCATATAGGCTGAGTAAATAATGATAGAATATTAATATTTGGGCACAGGCAACTTTTCAAGCACATGCAAACTTCTTTTGAATGTTACAGATTAGCCAAGCTAATAACATGATAAAAGCCTGTTTAGAAGTCAAATAAATTTAAATAGTCATAAAAGAGACTATTATTTTTTCACAGACAGCCCAATGTTTTTCAGACCTGTTGAAAAACTTGTCTTTGTTTTATTCTTCTCATTTGAATTCATGCTGCAGCTCTGAACGTGCTGAAGGAGCAGATTGGTTGGCGTTACTGCTTGATCGTGATTGGGGTTATGCAGGCCTCAATCATTGTCTGTGGGGCTTTGCTGAAGCCAATAGTCATTAAACCCAAACCTGCCACGCCAGAGGGTTCCCCCCTTAAAGAACCTGAATCCAAATATGACCTGGAGAATGAATTCACACATACCTCTATTGGCTCTGTGGACTCAGGGGTCCAGTCTGTCACCTCCTCCCAGATCAACCTGTCCGAGGGCCAGGAATCTACAGAGCAGGACTCTGCAGAGAAAAAAACACTTAGGAAAAAAGAAGAAGGAGAAAACATTGAAGACGAGCTACCAGTGCTACCTGAGACCTCAGGGGTCTCTAGGCCCAAGCTGTTGGACTTCTCGGTGCTCAGGGACGCCAGCTTCAACTGCTACGCACTGTTTGGCCTCTTCGCCACACTGGGCTTCTTCGCGCCACAGCTCTACATCATTGAGCTGAGCGTGAGCCGTGGCGTGTCACGTGACAGCGCCACCTACATGCTCTCGGCCATGGCCGTGGCTGAGATTCTAGGTCGTCTGTCCATGGGTTGGGTCCTCAATCGCAGGCCCATTCGCAAGATCTACATTCTGCTGATTTGCACGGTGCTGCTGTGCCCGGTGCTGGTGGTCTTCACCTTTGTCACCGAGTTCTGGGGGCTCATGTCCTGCTCCTGTTTCTATGGCTTCCTGCTGGGCACCGTGGCCTCCAGCCACATCCCCATGCTGGCTGAAGATGACGTGATTGGTATTCAGAGGATGTCATCGGCTGTTGGCGTCTACGTCTGCATCCAGAGCTTTGCGGGACTGGCCGGTCCACCTCTAGGAGGTAAAAACCGCCTCTGTAATCTATCTTTGTTGTTATAAACCACTCTGAACACCTTAGCAACCAGAACAGAGGTTTAGAAAAGAGATTAAAATACCATGATCCTCTTTGTAAACCTCTTTGGCCCCTTGAACTAGAATAAACTAGAATTGTGTTTACACAGGCAAATACCACTCATACCACCAATTTTCCATTTATGTTAATCTTCTTATTTCAGGTTTTCTTGTAGACAAGACTAACAATTACGGCTCAGCCTTTTACTCCTGTGCGGCTGGGATGGGAGTAGGGGCTCTGTTTCTTGGACTGGTACGTCCAGCCAAATCCGGCCTCTGCCTTGGGAGGAGGAGGAGGAGGAATGACCAGCAAACACCAGACAGAGACTCTACCTCACAGGGAAGTGATGATGGCACTGCTGACTTTGTAGAAATGGACATGGAGAATGACAACAGTCCTGTAAAGTCCAAACCTTGGCCAGTATGAATACCGCCTCACCTCAAGAGTAAACATACTCTTTATCCTCCACTTGAATGACCATCCCAAAGGTTGCAATACACAAATCCTGATCCAACAGGGTAAAACAGTCACAAATCAAATGTTATGTCAATTAAAGGAGAGTTTAATCACTCTTCATTGCACTTCTGCTGAACACCCAATCATAACCCCCAAATCAAGTTTACATATTTGGTGTTACTCGTTATTATATATTGAAACAGGAAAGCTCCTTTCCAGTCATGCTGTGGAAGTACGCATACTACAGTCTCCACACACTTTTAGAGAGGCAAGAATTAAACCTATTAAGTGTTCAATTCTTTAACTCTCATTTACCAAAGTCTGCTAAGTGTGAAGCTCACTATTTATTTCATCATTATTTCAACCATAAATCATCATAACGCTCAGTTCTCAGCTTTAACGTCTTAAAAAAAGAAACCTCAGGCTGTTTTGCTGCTTAAAGTGAGGCCATGATGCGTATTTATATTGCATTAGGTTGCATAAACCTCATTCAGAGTTAAAGGTGAGAAAAAGCTGTCTAGTGTTTCAGGGTTGCACGTCATTTGCTTGCTTGGGTCTCTTGTTCAATGTTTTGACTAGTGTTGCTATTGCAATGATGGCAACATCTCTTTGCTTTGAAACAGAGGGGTAACATAGCTTTGATGATGATAATGCATGATTTGCACCATTTATTCTCAAACATTCACTATTAAAGATGATGCAGATTGTGACGTAACCTGCTTCAGAGGCAAGTCTTCCATCAAGAGTAACTCATCATCAGTCAGAACATTTTGAATGAGGGATGAATGTCAAAGGCTTCTGTCCTCTGAATTCCTGCTCAGAGATATAGGCTAGCTAGAAACACATTCAAGAGTTTCTAATAAGAAGTTACGGCTATAGAATGTTATGTTACTGCTGTAATTTGGAGTGCGCCGTCTGTGCCTTGTCATAGAATTCTGAGGAATCAAGAGCTTGTGAATTGAAACGGGAAACTAAGGCCCCGTTTACTCTAGTGCGTTTTCGTTTTAAAACGCATACGTTTTGCTACGGTTACGCCTGTCGTTTACACTACGCTGGCCGTTTCGAACCTCAAAAATGGAGACTTTCGAAAACGCTGCAGACTCCGTTTTAGTTTGAAAACGCCGGGGTTGCATTTCAGTATAAACGGACCAAAATGGAGACTTTTGAAAACGATGGCGTGACTGCCCACGTTCGTTCTGCGTATCCTTGACGACCGTGTAAACAATAACATGGAGACTGAACTGCAATCTTTGCTGGCTTTGTTGTCATTTTTAGCAGCCATTGTGCAATTAAACTAAGCATATTTTTAATACTGCAGCTGCCTACATGCGCAAGAGTCAACTGTTTTACACTTGTACGCGTATACCCAGTGTGCGTGAACGGTCATGTGACATGCGTTTTCAGCCTTGTAAAGTAGACGGAGATAGTTTCTGAAACACTGTGGAAATGCCAGTGTAGAGGAACGTTTTCATTTTTGAAAGCGCCGTTTTAAAACAAAAACGCACCAGTGTAAATGGGGCCTAAAGGGGCAGTTCACATAGAACGCATTCTTGTGTTTAAAAGCATTAGATTCAGTATCTCTCGAGATGCGTTTTTAAAAAGTTACGCTGAAAACGCCACAGGAGGCGGTGCAACAGTCAAAGATGTCAGTCTAGCGCATGTTTATGTAGAAAAACAACTTCCCCTCTCTTTAGTTGCAACATCTTTTCTCTGATGACCTGTTCACTGGCACAAGAGTGGGACAACATGTCATTTACATGGCATCACTCAACGATCCAATCAATTCCCGATGGACAAAATTAAGTCCTGCCCTACATTGTTACTTGTTCGAGAAGTCGCTTTACTTGGATACACGTCACAATATTAAAGAAAACACCTTCACAACTTCTGTTTTATGCCGACTTTAAAAGCGGCATAGTGGAAGGCAAAAGAAAAAGATGTGGCACGGAGAGGAGGAATGAAAAAGAACGCAGTCTTGAGACGTGTAAACGGATGAAACTAATGCGACACAAAAAAAACGTCTGTAAAAAGTATCGCAGTGGAGTGTGATCTGTGAGAACCGGCCTCAAGAAATGAGCTGAAAACACAAAACACTGGATGAGTATCATGACTATAGTATTTTTTTAATGTGTAATTCACTACATGAATGGCAAAAGGATGGATAATATTTGAGAGGCTACTCACTGTAGAGCCATAACCTCCAGTTCCCCCTCTCTTGACCTACATGATGGGTGGAGCTGCATCCTCCAAACACATCCTAACCCTAACCCCCTCTCTCCAACCATTAAACAGGTTAAGCTCCACCCTTGAGCTCCAGAGAGGTGAAGCTGGAGGTCATTATGCTCTGCAGCGAGCACAACTTGTAATATTTTGATGGAGAAAAAGAAGAATTAAATGTATTCCATCATATGAGATGAGTCTGTAGGTAAATTCCATTAAATGCACTTATCTAATGGCTTGAACTCTTATGTACCTCTTATGTTCTGTAAACTCTCTTTTAATTTGTCATACATGTATTTAAATACTGTTTATTTGTTTTTTTGTACTTTTGATGAGAAAACACGTTTTGTGCATCTTTTTTTCTTTGATTTGTTAAAATCTTTTTTTTAAATGTAATGCAGACTTCTGCCTGTGAGATGCTGCACTTCTGAATATTGCAATGACAGTTTGTTTAATTTATAATAAAGACAATGATTTTTACAATCAGGTGTCCTACACATTTTTCATTTCAAAATTCCATACTATTCCAGACTCAGATTTCCAAACCTCTCTGTAGATTTTTCAGACCACATTTAACATAAATGGTTCATACAGCATTACTTTTAGCATTACAGTTAGTATACAGTAGTCATCTGTAAATATTCCTATTGTATGTTTTTTCCCCATTGGTTTTCTCAAACTGATATGCTTACATGATGAGAAGAAACCTAAAATGCTTTATAACCTGCATATATTCATCCATGACACAGCTGATGTAAATGTGGTTTGATGTTGAATGATTAACAAACAGCAACATACAGTCTGATTCAGATGATCGTTATATATATGGGTGGGATATATTAGGCAACAAGTGAACATTTTGTCCTCAAAATTGATGAGTTAGAAGCAGGAAAAATGGGCAAGCGTAAGGATATGAGGATTTGACAAGGGCCAAATTGTGAGGGATAGAGGACTAGATCAGAGCATCTCCAAAACTGCAGCTCTTGTGGGGTGTTCCCAGTCTGCAGTGGTGAGTGTCTATCAAAAGGAACAGGAAGGAACAGTGGTGAACCGGTGACAGGGTCATGGGCGGCCAAGGGTCAAAGGCACGTGGGGAGCGAAGGCTGGTTAAAATGTATAAAATTTGAAAATATTTTTAGAAAATGAGTGATAGTTTCTCTAGATAAGACCCTTATTCCTCGTCTGGGATCGCGTAGAAGGCTTTGAAGCTGCACTGAAACTAATTTTGACCTTCAACCGTTTGGGCTCTATTGAAGTTCACTATAAGGAGAAAAATCCTGGAATGTTTTCATCAAAAACCTTAATTTCTTTTCCACTGAAGAAAGAAAGACATGGACATCTTGGATGACATGGGGGTGAGTAAATTATCTGGAAATTTTAATTTGAAATGTGAACTAATCCTTTAATGCTGGTTCTGATAGAAAGGTGTCAGAATACACAGTGCATTGTAGTTTGTTGCGTATGGGGCTACATAGCCGCAGACCAGTCAGGGTGCCCATACTGACCCCTGTCCACCACTAAGAGTGCCAACAGTAGTGGGCATGTGAGCATCAGAACTGGACCACGGAGCAATGGAAGAAGGTGGCCTGGTCTGATGAATCACGTTTTCTTTTACATCACATGGATGGCCAGGTGTGTCGCTTACCTGGGGAACACATGGCACCAGGATGCACTATGGGAAGAAGGCAAGTCTGCGAAGGCAGTGTGATGCTTTGGGCAATGTTCTGCTGGGAAACCTTAGGTCCTGCCATCCATGTGGATGTTACTTTGACACGTACCACCTATCTAAGCATTGTTGCAGACCATGTACACCCTTTCATAGAAACGGTATTCCCTGGTGGCTGTGGCCTCTTTTAGCAGGATAATGGGCCCTGCCACAAAGCTTAAATGGTTCAGGAATGGTTTGAGGAGCACAACAACCAGTTTGAGGTGTTGACTTGGCCTCCAAATTCCCCAGATCTCAATCCAATCGAGCATCTTTGGGATGTGCTGAACAAACAAGTCCAATCCATGGAGGCCTGACCTGACAACTTACAGGACTTAAAGGATCTGCTGCTAACATCTTGATGCCAGATACCACATCACACCTTCAGGGGTCTAGTGGATGGCTGTTTTGACCAACACAATATTAGGAAGGTGGTCATTATGTTATGCCTGATCAGTGTATATAGGCTATTATATATATATATATATATATATATATATATATATATATATATATATATATATATATATATATATATATATATATATATAAACTATAAGGGCAACAGTCTGAAAACAAATATTTTTCCATACTTATTCAGACTTAGAATTTACTCAAATAAAATCCCATACTTTGTAGGAACTCCATACTGCATAATGGAGTCCTGTTCAGTCATTATTCAGACACATAAGGACGCGTTGAAGCAGTCACATGACACTAGACAAAGAGCTGAGTCATCATCAGTGTTGCCAAGTCCGGTTTTCCCGCGGAATTGGGCTACTTTATCACTGTTGTCGCGAATTGAAGCGACCACAAATAACATGATATTTAGCCCCTGGAATGCAAATTTTACCAAGGGAACCACGGTAAATTCTGCGTTTTTGGCGGGGTTCCTCTTGTAAAATTAGTTTTCAGGGACCCCCTTGAAACGCAATTGGGCCGGTTTGTTGTGAAGAAAACTTGGCAACCCCGTTGCTCTGCTGCAGAAGATAAGCACAGCCCATGCAGCTAGACACCCCACCCTGCGGAGACGGGCTGCAGTCTTGTATTTTGGGAAAGCAGTTAGTTGGCAAGAGCAGTCCCTGTAGTATGCGTGTGGAATCGGTCCCAAGCTAAAAGCTATTCATAGTTTAAAGCTAGGTTACAGTCAAACTATTGTTCTGAAGCAGTAGTTAGCTACACTAGCTACAGAATAGAAGTTATTTGATAATATTTGTCTAAACAAAAGAAATATAAAAGGCACAAACGTGTGTCTGCATTAAATTAGAACTGCAGCTAAAAGCACAAGATATGAAATGCATTAACAAAATTTAACATGAAATGTGCCTTTTCCAAGACTAGTAGTCCATTAATGTGCACGATTTGTGTCGGCACAAATTATTTTTTTGTGGCATTAACATGACAAATTTCTAATTATATTATGATTTTTCATGCCGTTCTTAAAAGAATGTTTTTGGATTTAATATAAATTAAGCTTTTTAATTTATATTAAATCTGAATCATTCTTTGAAGAACCGTATGAAAATCCATGATATAAATACAATTGTGATATGTAGTATTATTTTTTCTTTTATTACCGTGTTTTAAAGTCATGTAAATAAAGCCCTGGGTACATTTGGTGTAACACTACAGCCTAGTGTTCACAAAGTGTAATTGCACTTTCAACGAGTCGATTTAACTTAAAACAAGCTGCACAATTGCTCAAAGGTAGTTCTGAGCAACAACAACAAAAAAAAATGCATCAAATGACAGTTTTTGAAAAATGTTTTATTGAGTCAATGATGAACAATGGGGAAGCATATGTTAGACTGTACAATGAAAAGCAGGTCTATATTCAGTACTGAGTCTTGAAATCTTTAGTATGAATTATTTTGATATGAGGACTCAAAAGCATCCACATTAATCAATTTTAAAAAACAAAAACAAACAAACAAACAAAAAAAAAAAAACCTAAGTACATAAAAAAAGGACCAGAAATGTCTGAGGCATTAAACTGGAGGCACTAGGAATTCTTTGTGGCAGGCGTAAGTCTTGCATAATTATAATAATCAAACGTGATTATCTGGGCAAAACCGAAAAGGTCAAATCAGCCATCTCTGATCAGAATCACGTTCAGGAGAAAGCTACAATGAGAAAGACTCGTTTGTTTATACACCATCCTCAACAATTCTTACAGGAAGAGCAGAGAAAACAAGCGTGAATGGCGTTCATCTCTCACACGTCACAGTGTACAGAAGAGGAATACAGCTAAAGTAGTGTATCTATCTGCGCCGTCGCCCTTCCTTTAAACGTGTCGACCGTTTGGAGCGTGCGCTAAACACGACAGAAACCAATGCGCTCCAACAGAGAGGCATCGAGGCGGTGCGCGTGTCAGTGGGTGTCTGCAGCGGTGGTGGCCTTTGTCCTCCACCTGTCATACAGACAGATCTGTCAAAGCTACAGCGGACAGTGACGTCATTTGCAAAAGCACTTGGGCTAGCCCTCAGGGCTCTCACACGCAGGAAGTCGTGGACTCGTCCTCAGCCATTCCTCTGGGTTTTGCCAAGTGTGGAACACTTGCTTTATTAAGTTCAGAGGCAGATAATACAATGTTTTAAGACTCGGCATGCTAGAACTAGGCAGCAAATACTAGAGGTCATTTCAGCATTCTCAAACAACACTGAAATTCACTTAAATCAGTCAAAATCTTGTGCTTGGAACATTTTGAGGTTGTTAAGTGAAGGTCGGATACTAAGACGACAACAAAAGCTCCGCAATGCCCGGTTTGCTGGCATCGAGGGGCAGTGAATGGCACTAGAAGACACAGGACACTGTCAGTGGAGCGTGAAGACGTAATACTTGCTTTTCACGAGCCTCCCGGGACTTCAGCCAGGGGCGTAAGGCAGAATTCGACACCAGACAAAGAGTCCTCTACTGCTGCCATCTGAATGCATAGACGACAAATACAGGCATCATTCAGCGCAAAAGCTGAGATGAAGCAGCTAAAAGAGCAACCTTGAATGGAGCGAACTGCAGGCAGGGAGTCAGTATCTCTGGATTTGTGGCAAAAAACAGCTATACATTTCAGTGTAGGTTACATATCTGTTAGAAAAGAGTAAGGAGGGTGAGGTGCAGACTATTTACACAAAATACTTACTAAAACAGTAGTATTCAGGGCGGACATGGCACTATACAAAGTAGCTATACACAACCATTGAGGGAACGAGGTTCACATAGTAAGATCTATCCCTTTTGAGGAAAGTTGTTCGAATTATTGGTACCTTAATCATGTGGCACTTGAGAATACAGACACTTTTGTTAGCGGGTTCTGACCGAAAAGCCAGTATAGTTTGGTTGTGGACAAACCCCCCCCCCAAAAAAGAGAGAGATTTAAATCAAAGCAAATAAATTAACAAGACACCGTTTTTTTTTTTTTTTGTTCCCTGATGGATAAAGAAGTTCTTCCAGACTCTAGCTAGGGCAGAGCGGAGGAGGATGTCTGCAGGCCAGCAAGGAAATGTGATTTCCAGCCACTGATGGAGAGCTACAAATAGTGGGTGTTCCTGAAGGCGAACAGTTAATTTCATCGCAACGCTAAAGTGGTCTACATTCGGCCCTGAGTTTATGCTGTAAGCATACTGTATCTATCAGCTCGCCTAGCATGGCTAACCACAGTATAAGTTCAGTTTATCAAGTGGTATGAATTGTGAGCGTTATCCATCAGCAGAGGAAAATCAGAGTGTAAACGTTTTGAAACATAACTTAAGAAGTTTATCGGTAAATATATTCATTGATCTATATATATATATATATATATATATATATATATATATATATATATATATATATATATATATATATATATATAAAAAAAATTAATTCTAAAATTTTACAATTGATTAGACATCTACACATTAAAAACACCAATCAAAATGATGGGGGAAATATTAAGGCCAGGCAGGTATCGACAGAAAGGCTCAGAACATAGTTCCTGTTAAAAGGTTAAAACAGCATTTGCATCTCAACTTGCTATTTGGTCAGTAATAAAAGGCTCAAAAAGGTAACAGACTGAGGACAGTGCTAGAATCTCTTCCTGCTTTCTTCCTCTTTTTTTTAAGGGAGGAACGCACAGCGTTTGGCACCTTCGGCGAGAGGGTGACGCTCAATGACACGTACAGCTTCTCTTGGCAGGACAAGTGTGAGTGTGATGCACTCTCTTCTCTAAGCTTACTCTTTAAGAGAACAACTACCCGCCGTCCCGTGCTCCTGACAGACCGCTAGGCCGCCTTCTTCCTCGCATAAAAGCACGTCAGAGCTATTCAGAAAGGTTACTGTGTGGAGTACAAACATCTGAGCAGAAGAGGGTTATTTTGGAGAGATCTGAAAGGAAATGGCTGGACCAGCATCACTGCAGCATGAGCTGTTTGAGGTTGTCGTGCAAGATGGTGTCCTTGACGTCACGGAAGACCAGGCGAATGTTCTCTGTGTTAATGGCAGTGGTGAAGTGGTGGTAGAGGGGCTTCTGCTGCTGGTCTCGCCGCTTGTTCCGGAAACAATCCACCAGGAACCTCTGCACGTCCTCCAGGCTGTGCGGCTCCCCTGTGTACTCGGGGAAGTAGTCCTTGATGGCCACCGTTTTGACCTTCTCCTCAAGCAAGTCTGTCTTGTTGAGGAAGAGGATGATGGAAACGTTGCTGAAGACGCGGTTGTTGACTATGGTCTCGAAGATGTTAAGTGACTCCATGAGACGGTTGGTCTGCCGGTCCTCCATCAGCACCTGGTCGAACTCGCTGGATGAGACAAGGAAGAGGATCGAGGTGACGCTGTCAAAGCACTCAAACCACCTGCGACGCTCCGACCGTTGGCCGCCCACGTCCACCATCTTGAAGGGCACATTCTTGATCTCAAAGTCGTACTCGTGAATGCCCTTGGTGGGCTTACGTGCCAGCAGGATGTCTTGCTGTGTTGGTAGATAATCCTGTAGAGAGAGAGAGACACAGAGGGACCATCAACCATTTATCAGAGACGTGAAGGGACAAAACGGAAGATTCAAAGCAACATTTGATAGGACATCTACTTCGGAGTCAAGCTGGCATCAAATGATAAAAAGATTGCAACGTAAAGCTTATAATGAAGCTGGCGAGCTCCAAGCACATGCGCTTGAATCATGGTGGAGTGAGATTTGCATGCGGTGGTTGATATGATATGAAATCATATCATGCGGCAGCAGTTTGCATACCACACATCCGGTAGATGCCACTTGAAGTCTGGAATACACTACACAACTGCGTAAAGTCTGAACAAATTTTAAAACACTAGATGTCATACAATTTTCATTTACACATTGTAAATGGTTAGAGAAAACCTGGACATTTTCTGTGCTTTTCTGTAAAATCTTTCAACTCTGACTGACCAAAATTTACAGACTAACTCTGACTTTGGGCAACTATTGTAGACTCCAGACTGCTAATTGGGGCAAAAATCTGGGCAAAATTTGTGTAGTCTATTCCAGTCTTAAATTAAACTACTAGAGAAATTAATAATATTCAATTAAAAAGGCATTAAAGGATTAGTTCACTTTAAACTGAAAATTAGCCCAAGTTACACTCACCCTCAAGCCATCCTAGCTCAAGCCATATGACTTTCTTCTTTCTGATGAACACAATCGGAGAACTATTAATAAATATCCTGACGCATCCGAGCTTTATAATGGCAGTAAGAGTTACCAAACGAGTATGAGCTGAAGAAAGTCTCTCCATCCACATCCATCCATCATAAATATACTCCACATGGCTCCGGGGGGGTTAATAAAGGCCTTCTGAAGCGAAAACGAAAAGTTGAATTCGTACGGCAGTCTGGTGGAAGCTAGATATTTTACTTCACAACTTGTTAAATATGGATTTTTTTTTACACAAATGCATCACTTCACTTCAGAAGGCCTTTATTAACCCCCCGGAGCCGTGTGGAGCACATATTTATGATGGATGGATGTGGATGGAGACACTTTCTTCAGCTCATACTCAATGATCCTCGCTGACTGCCATTATGAAGCTCGGATGCATCAGGATATTTATTAATGTAACTCTGATTGTGTTCATCAGAAAGAAAGAGTCATATACACCTAGGATGGCTTGAGGGTGAGTAAAGCTTGGGGTGATTTTCATTTGAAAGTGAACTAATCCTTTAACTAAATTTGATATTTTCCCTAATGATATTGCAAACAAGCCTTCTCTTAACAATTCTGTAGCAACTGTCAACTCTTAACCCTTTGAGCGGTACGGTCCCACATATGGGATTTCGAATGTTCAGCGACATCTCATAACTGCCAGATTCAAACTGTGTTTTCGCGCTCTGGCTGCGAGACGGACGCGCGCAGCTCTTGTCATATATCACAACTATGCAGTGTTTTCAGCCACATAACATTTCTTTTAAGGTTTCAACACGCATAAGCACTATTAAAACAATATATTTAGAGTTTATAAAATACACACTGATGTCAGACATCAGTGGAAGGAGCAATAACAATCCATTCAAATACAATTTGCCGACATTTATTCATATCAGACACACATAAGTAACTACAAAGTTTACTCTATTATTCTTCCAGTTCACCAGCCACTTACTTGCATATATTTCGGGAGAAACTGATGAATTCACCTGCTGTAAATCCGACTGACAGGACTCTGTGAACTGCATCGCAAACTAAGATGGCGGCGCCCATCTCGCGTTATAGATCAAGATAAAGATCATTTATAAAGGCTTTTAAACGAAAAAACACACTCACATATTTGAGGATCGGAATATCATATAGTTGATGACATGGTAAGCAAGTTTGTGAATATTTTAAATAAACAAGGAAAAACAAAATAATAGTGATCCATCTGTCATACAGTGTTATTGTGGCTGCGTTCAGCGCTCGTGACACGCATGACGCGTCGCTATGGAAACATTAAAGGCAAACGTTCTAAAAAAACGGTCGCCTTAAAAAAAACTCACTCTGGGGGGGGGCAGTTAGAATATTTTAAACTCACGCTCGAAAGGGTTAAATGTCTTTTTTAGTGAAATTAAAAAAGAATTAATTTAATTAGACAGAAATTAAAGAATTTAAGAGGTAGAAATAGTTTTGAGCCTAATATAGGAAACTATTGCCATTTATTTTCCTTGAATAACATTTTTAAAAAAGTGTTTACAGAAATACAGATACAGTGTAGTTTTGTCCAAAACAAAAACTACAATTGGATTTTCCCCCATTTAAACCTAGAAATTAAGATTAAGAAGTTTAAATAAAAAGTTATGACATAAAATGAGAAGAAATATCTAATTTAGAAATATTTAATATTTAGATTTCTAGGTAACTATTTAAATTTGTGACCCTGGTTGTAATGAGAACTTTATCATCAGGAGAGTGACATAACGAATAGTATGACAAAATTGTAGAGACATTCATGAAATGAAGCAATGTGATGTCAGACTTCACTGTATGATCGCATCATAGTTTTTCCTACAAGGAAGAAAAAAAAAAAAAAGCCTTAAAACTGACAATAAATCAGTAGTAGGTAAAACTCAAACTGCGGGGACAAAAGGGGGGGGGGAGAAGTTACCAACTATTACGGCCAGCTCATGGCTCATTCTCCACATTGTTGGCATACCAGAGTTGGGGGTTGGTGGGGAACAACATTAGCAAAAGTTGAATCTGGATCGAAGCACTGGCCAATACAGAGTGTGAGGGCAAATGCACACAAAATGCATTAGATGAAACTCTACACTAAAGCAAACGCAAAACATATCAAGTCAATAAGAGCGCTCAGTGCTAGCACATAAAACCTGAGGTACATTTCTGAAATTCCAGACAGGATAACATCAAAGACACCTGCCTTGAATGGATATGGCATCCATCATGGCGGTACTCATGTCTGGATGCTGCGCCCAAGGAAAAGTTACATCTTTTGTGTTATTTTCAGATAAGTAATTTACCCTGGACAATTCTTGAGTAACTATTGCTTAAGTTTTTAATTACCACAGAAAAATATTTCAACTCATCCAACATTTTTGTGTTGACAGAGACAAACTTACAATTTCATTAGCTTACAGTTTCATTGACTTGCACTGTGAGGATCTGCAAACACAGTTTTGGTTTGCTTTTACAAACTGAAGTATGAGTCAAAATTATTATCTGTAATCATCCGCATGCTGCAGATGCTGTCAACAGAGCTTAAGTTATATCTAATAATGCTTTAAGATGTGAAATAAGGATTTCTACTTCTAATGAAGATTAATTGCTTTTCCCATTGAGAGATTAAGATTCAAATGTTCAACCAAACATACACAATCTCTCCCCGACACATACTCTGCATGCCTGCATTTTGTCACATGCCCGAGGTAACCTTTCTTCCTCATCTCGACCTAAATATTTATGAGTCTGGGCCGCTGAGGTCTGTCTCTCCCCAAACATTTGACTCCCACACCTCATCCACCCAAGAAAGATGAATGTAAACTGAAACAAACACATACTTTCCAACAGAGTCAAGCGGCCATTTCCCTCTCTGAGCACACTCGGAAGCGTGCAGTATTTCCTCTTCCTGTTTGTCGATGGTGTGATTGCAGAAGTGGGTCCACATTGCCATGACGTGGCCGAGTGAAGAGTAGCCAGTCTGAGGCGTGCCGCCTGGACCAGAGCACATTCAACTCTGCTTCCTTTTTCCCAGAACAGAAATTTAGAGTGACAGACACGAGAATCGAGATCGAACGACAGCATGACGTCAAGGAGCGTAATATAGAAAGTAAGATATGTGGGGAAACAAGCAAATGGTCCTTTCAGTCTCTCTTCCTAACGTGGCATTAGTGCTTTGAACAATATGAACCGGTGTGACCGTTTTCACAAGCTGTGGATTTAAATCAGGTTATCTGATCCTTCGTTCTAGAACAGAGTTGTCTGGAGTCAAAGTTGAGATACTAATCACCACATTTACTGCAGTCAGCAGCGTCTAGAAAGAGCACAAAACCGCAAACATCCGTTCAGTACTGAGAGAAAGAACACGAGCGGCAGGCGGCAAGTCACATGACGCAAAAGGAACTGAACTGGGCCTCATGCGTCAGCCAGACACTGATGCTGTGACAGCTGCATAGATAGTCTCAAAAGATCTGCTAAAAAATAATTTGTCAACACACTCCACATATAAAATGCAGAGGAAGCGGGATCAAAATAACTAGAGTTCTCAAAAATTTCTAGTACTAAATAAAATTAATGTTTTTTTTAATTCACCCAAAAATGATCATTCTGTCAAATTACTCATCCGTGTTGTTCAACATCCGTAAGACCTTTGTTCATCTTTGGAACACAAATTAAGATATTTTTAATGAAATCTGAGAGGTTTCTGTCCCTTCATAGACAGCTAAGTAACTGATACTTTTAAGGTCCAGAAAGGTAGGAAAGACATCATTAAAAGTAATTCATGTGACTCCAGTGGTTTAACCTCAATTTTATGAAGCGAATCAAGGGCTTGGTTTGCGCAAAAAAATAAAAAAATAAAAAAATAATTGTACCAATTTATTTACAAAATAATATTATCCAAAGCTTGTTCACGCAACAATGTCAGCTCTCACGTGAACACAAAATGCGCCGTAATGCTCTCGTGAACGTGTTGCAGATTAAAGTGGTAAGTTATATATTGCGCAAACAAAGCACTTGTGTCGATTCATAAAACTGAGGTTAAACCACTGGAGTCACATGGAGTACTTTAATGACGCCTTTTCTACCTTTCTGGACTTTGAAAGTGGTAGTTGCGTTGGATCTCTATGGAAAGACAGAAAGCTTTAATCAAAAAGATTTTTATTTGTGTACCAAAGATGAATGAAGGTCATACGGGTTTGGAACGACACAAGGGTGAGTAATTAATGACAGAATTTTCATTTGTGGGTGAACTAACCCTTTAAAAAATATATACAGCGTTGGCAATACTGACTCAATTCAGTACCCGAGTGCTGTCATCATGGTTTGAATATGGAACAAGACTAGTGCAGGCCTATTAGAAAATTAGTGTAAAGACTGCTTTTTTTCCCCATCATACTGAGTCAGTCAGCAAGTCTTGATGGCTGGTTTATAAACTATAAATTCATAAGAAAACAGTATTCCGTGAGCACATGGATCATCTGAGTAAGAAAACCCTCACGTCGTATGGTCATCCTTAATCATGCAGCCTCATGACACAGTGTCCTCTCGATTGATTCTTTCAAGTATCTTACACAAAAACTAAAGACTGCTGATTTCTATGGTAAAATGTTGTGCGAAAAAGTTGCTATAGGAAGTATTATGAGAAAAGGTTGACACGTGACTTTTGATGTCAGCAGAGCTAGTTTCACTTCTCTCGGTCTGTACTGGCTGGTGAGCAGGGAAACCCTGTAAAGGCCCACAGCATTAAAGAAAAAGAAAAAAAACAGATGGGCATTCATCTGTCTGACATTATCCTCAGCATTTGCTATTCAGTATTTCCTTCATGCTCGGCTGTATAAAGTGATTTATTTCAGACAAGATTGTTCATCCAAGTCTGCTTTGATTGTAGCAATATAAAAGAGCTCCCTTAGCAAATTTAGCCATTTCTGTACTGCACTTAATCATTCAATATGAAATGGACCAGTCTCTTGAATGCAAGTATAGACTGAGATATGTATTTAATATGCAATTTAATATGCACTGGACAAAGTCCTTCCATAAGTGCTTTCAATAGATTGTTGATCCAAAAATTTAATTTCTTTCTTTATTGGATGTAACATAAAATAAGATATTTTGAGAAATATTTTATCAAAACATCTGCAGAAGACAGTAGGTTACTGGTTTGCAATGACATGAAGGTGAGTAAATGATGACAACGTTCATTTTTAGGTGAATCTCTTTAAGTCACAAGTAAAAGGACAAGTTTCCTAAATTTCTATTCTGAAACTACTGTCAATATAATCACTTCCCAGGCTTATTTCCTCAGAAATTAAATGCTGCAATTTACAAAGATCAAAGCATATTAGGGCTTTTCACACTTTAAACAGTTAACCCTGGGTCACTTTAAACTCTGGGTAAATGGAATCATGGGTTATCTTCCTTCAACATTTCACATTGCTTAAAATTTACCCAGGGTTAACAATTAATCCCGTGTATTCATTAGGGATGTTAACGATTAATCAACGATCGATTAATTGTCGATAATACATTTAAATCAATAAAACTTATCGAACGCCGTTATATTTGATTATTAAATAAGTATTTTAATTAATTTTACAATCCTACTAGCCCTTTATTTAGACTAAAACCCTTCTCTTTCATTTGGTGAGGAACATGGCATTTTGAGCAGCATTTGCACACCCTGTCATGCTGTTGGCTATATGCCACTGCAGTAGACACATATTGCAGTATTAAGGCTAAGGATTAATCGGTTGTTAATTTAAACGACGATCGATCAAGGGAATGTGTGTACATTGACATCCCTGTGTTAATGCCCTTATTTGCATATCTGTGGTGTCAATGTCACTAACTGGACGTATGCCACAAAATAGTGATCGACCGATATTGATTTTTTATAACCGATACCGATTATTTGCATGTTTATGTACCCGATAACCGATATGCAGAACCGATATTTATTTACTGTTATACTTCTGTTTTTGACAATTATTACAACACAAATGAGCTGAACAAACCATTTTATTTATAACAATCACTCCCTCCTTGCATACAAAAAAAAAAATTTCATGCAGTGGCCATGCTTGAGGCTTCCTGATCAACAACCCATTCAGGTGCTGAGCAATATGAACGAACTTTTTTTTCTGAGACTATATAAAGTTAAACAGCACTTGCAAGTTGGCATTTTATGATCTAAATTTAATCTAACGTTAAATCATGAAATGCCAACTGACAAAGTGCTGTTTGACTATAACTTAATCAACCGCGATCACGCATGGAGATAATAAATAATAAATTTCCATAAAGCGGTAGGCTATATTTATATGTGTATTAGCGAAATAATTGTTATGTAGTAAATGATAATATAATCTAGGGTGTTTAAACAAGATAATCTTGTCAAAAGTTTCATTCAGTGGCCGTGCTTAAGCCTCCTGATCATCCGTCAGTTGCTAAGCAATATGAACGAACTTTTTCTTCTAGACTAATGGTGAGCAAATACAACAGATAGAGAATTAAATTCAGCGCTTTTATTTTCAACATGCACTCATTCATGTCTGTTTTATTTAATTCATGTAAAGTTACGTCTTTATTGGGGCAGGACATGACGAATTACACTACGTGACTCAATGAGTTTGTCTCAATTGTTTAGAAACAAGCTGCATAAATTAACTATATCAGGAATTTATGTCTCAGATCTCATTTGTGCATGTCTGTTATGTTAAATAAAGTTGACTAATTAAAGCAAACCAAGTAGAACATATACTTTACCTGTGCACTGAGTTGTTGTTGACTGATCTCCTCAGACGCCCGGGCTGCAATGGCGGAAATCTCAAAACGGCCACAAGATGGCGCCGTAAATCGGCGAATCCGATATTACAAAACCGATACCCGATTATGGAAAAATGCTTAAATATCGGGAAAAATATCGGTAAACCGATACATCGGTCGATCACTACCACAAAAGCGTAATAAGTAATAAGCGTAACAAGCGGAACAAGTAATTTCATTACTCTGGGTAAAAAGTTTATTTTGTATATATACAAAATAAAAGTTTGAGTTTGCCTAATATATGTGGGTGTACTGTGTGTAATTATTATGTATATGTAAATACAAACACATTCATGTATATATTTGAGAAATATTTACAAGTGTATTTATTTATATTTTTATATAATTTATATTATATATAAATAAAAATATTTTGTACATAAATAACATATTTCTCTTAAATATATACATTAATTTGTGTGTATTTATATATACATAATAATTACACACAGTACACCCACATATATTATGCAAACTCAAACTTTTATTTTGTATACGATTAATCGTTTGACAGCCCTAGTAAAAAGTGGTGCTAACCCCACTTCTAAATTACAAGTGTGAAGTAGTCCTTTACCTGGGGTTAAAAGCAGTGTTTAGAATGATAATCTAACCTTAACGATAACGATAACCAAACCTTAAGCTCAGTGTGAAAAGCCCTTTTGTTTAGACGCACACTCAGCTCCATTAACAATTTTTACTGTGTTTAAAGCCATTCGACAAAACTCGCTCTAAAATGAGTGCAATAAAAGACTGCACCTGTTTTTCTTCTAATATTTACATTTTTGGTTGCTTAATGCAAGGAACTTTTCATGTGTTGGCACAGAGTTTTAGAAAAATAATTTTGTTTCTAAATGGACAAATTAAAATGTAATTATAGCTGTGAGTGTTCTTACTTTGTCTTAAATATTCTTTGTAAGCATGAGTATTTTAGTGTCTTTTTCCCCTCACTTTCTGTCATTTCAGGGCACCAATGCCTCTGCTCTGGAGAAAGACATTGGTCCAGAGCAGTTACCCATTAACGAACACTACTTTGGATTGGTCAACGCAAGTATAACACAGCACCAGACTAACCCTAACACACACACTTGGCTTCACACTCTACATTTTCCATGTCTCCTTTGTCTGACACACCCATTTCTGGTCTTGGAGTCTCTGCTAATGAGCTGATGACCTATTTAAGGTGTGCTTGATCAAGGAGACATGCAAAATGTGCAGTGATGGGGGGCCTCCAGGAATGTGGTTGGAAACCACGGACCTAAAGCACAGTAAATTACTTTAAAATATAACTAATCATTTTTAAAAATATATATAAATAAAAGATAAAATATAACTAATCAATTTAAACAACAACAAAAACATGCGACATCAGCACAGACAGAATGATGACATGCTTACCGGTGTTCCAAGTTTGTCCAAGTTATCCAAGAAATATTTCACCGATTCACCCTGAGAATGACAAAGAGCAGAGAAAATCAGTCAGGTTATCAAGGCATTGTAAACTGACAATGAAAACAATTGAGCACATACGAGACATACAGTCATTACCAGTTCCACAAGGGTAATTGAGGTTCCTTTCTTCTTAATTAGACTTATCACAATGAACTCATGTGCTCATGACAAAAAGGTTATTATAGTAAAATGTAAATCAATCAATCAGCAAAAGTGTAAAATGTGCAGAGATAAGCACTTGAAGAAATGAGGGCCTCATTAAACATGTGAACAGACGGATGTGACTCATGAAAACCCTCTGACAGGATGTCAGTAATAAAAGACATATTAATTTGAAAATGTTACTGGAATCTTTTATTTACTCCTGCGGGGGAATTCTGTATAGGCTTGCTGCGGTAGTCGGCGTTATACAGCGTTCAGCCGTACACTGATTACGTTACTCTGCCACCGCGGCACCGCCCCCACTGTCGTTTTGCTTCCTTATAGACATAAAAACCGTTTAGTTCAGTTGGACAACAGATGCTACATTTAAGTGAAAGCATCTGCTCTGCTTCATACAGCACGAGATGCCGAGTCACAGGACAGTGAAGCAGGAGTCAGATTTCACTTATGTGAGGATGTGAGAAATGACTGACAAGATGATGGCGGAGGATTTGGTGCGCAACAGATCTCATCTTGTAAAATGTGCGGTCAGTACCATCGCTCTTTATACACATAGTACATGTGATCGTGAATTGCAGGCCTATACAGAAAGTACACATGACCACATAATATTGGCGTTATCGCAAGTTTACTTACCGGCGTAAAAATTCCCTCACTGCAACATCCCTAATTCTGTATTGTTATTGATAAGAGTTCATACTGGTTACTCATGGCTGTGCTAGAACCAATTCTAGCTTTAGTCATGAATTTGTGACAGCTAGCCTCAGTGTGGTACACCACCAACGAACACAGGATGCTAGAAAATGGACAAGCTCCAATTTACTCCTGGCTAAGTTCTTTTTCATTCTTTACTTGTGGGTAAAAAGGTTGCTTTGGCAAAATGTATTTATCTCCAGAAAGGAACTACAAACGAACTTCGTTTTGCTCCGATTTTGTCTGAAATGATGTCACACCAGTTTGTTCTTTGATTTAGCTTGAAGTATATCTGGGCCTTAAGGAAGAACACACCAAGGCACACTCTGGAAAATGAAAATTGTGAGTAACAGAAACAAGCTGTCCAGGAAACAGCAACAGGGCTTGAGTTAATGTTCCGTGACACTCAGATGTATAACGGACCAATTAGCTGCTTGTAATTTCAGTTTGGCATGCTGACAGGATAGCAGGAAGGAGCTCTGTTCTGCTTCCTTCTCAACATCATGCGCATCTTCCTCAGCGCTGGAAGAAGCTGTAGAACAAAGCTCGGTGGGAGCAGTCGGAAAAAAAAAGTCTTCCTACATAAAATACCCTTTAACAACATGAGAGCAACCATTTGCATCTTGGGGTTAGCGGAGGTCTACAAGAGGTACACGCAGGTTTTTTGAGGTGGCTTTCAGTAGAAAAGGGATTATGTCATAAGAAAAACCTGGTAACCCTCCCCCAGCTAGGCATGAAGCCACAGCCAAACTGTGCTGTTCATCGGCAATGAAGGGTGTGGGCACACAGGAACAACATGCTCAGAACAGGCCAGGATATCAGTTTCTGAGTAATGCTAAAAAGGAAGTCCTGTTAACTCAGCAACACCTGAAGCACTGTTAATGCCTACTGTTGGTTAACTGCAATCTGTATATGACAAAATGTATGACATAAACAGTTTATAAATATATACATGTATGTGTTATTTTATAGTATATGTTGTCACAGCCCATATAACATATTAGATATAACAGTTCAGATTTCTCACGGTTCAGTTTGTATCACGGTTTTAGTGTCATGGATTCGGAACAGTTTGGTATGTGCTACGTTCAGTAAAAATAGGACAGTTGTCAAATAAAGATAAATAAAATTAAATAAAATAAAAAAAATCTAACAACAAGAAACAGCACAAATAAATACATGAGAGCTAAGATACAAATAAAATAAACAATGCTTTTCAGGTATCTAACAGCTTACAGGTACAGAAATTGAATAAAGTAATCAAATATAAAATAACACTGCATATAAACGTCTTTGAATAGTTAAATAAAGATGAAACATTATTGAAGTTATAAAAGCTATTCAGTCAAGAGTGATTTCTTTGTTGTTCAATTAACATTAACAGAATATTAGACTGCTGTCCCTTTAAGACATCATTCAAAGATCCAGTACACTGATACTGATACACATGCGTTGTCTGTCTCATCTATGTTTGTTAGGATACTCTCTAAGATGGGCATGTTGACAATTTTTGTGTGAATTTGTCCATTTAGGTGCAAGACTTGAAAGTATTTGCGCGCTGTGACACGGCTCTCCGCGTACACGCTTTGGATGAGTACACACAAATCTCCTTCACAGAGCGCGCAAGTTCTCTTTCGCATCAAGGTTTAAATGAGTTTAGTTTAAACAGATAGCAACGTGAGATGTTCAGGTCTCACCTGCGCTCGTGTGCTATCAACATCCGGATGATGACGCCGTAAATGACTGTCATAGAGCTTTCGGCGCGTCTTTGAACATTTGTTTACAATGAGTGACTGTTTTGTCCATGTTCTTTTGACCATCGCTGTTGGGAAACTAGAATGCATATCCATCGACTGAAAAATACATTAGCCGAATCCGTCTGTCTGTTTTCCACATTATTTTCAACAAACCATATTATAGATGCGTCATCAGATTTGGGTGAAACGCGGTGCAAGCGTGTGCCGAACCTACTGCATTTTCCGGGATTTTTTATTCCCAAGGCAACCTAAACGATTACAATACAATATAATTAGTGTCAAGAATGCAAAATATGTGCAAAGCATACACACTGGGATTTCTGGTGAATAAGAGAGCTACATAAGTCCAAGTTTATTTGTATAGCGCATTTCCCCCAGTTTCAGTTTCAATTTAAATAAACGTGCTTAGGCATGGCATTTATAATGTTGTTTATAATGAATGCCACTATAATTTATGTTTGTTTTATACCGTTCTGAATATAGTTAAATTTAAAGGATTTATTGTGGAATGAGGGGAATTAAAATACATGTTTATAGTGCTTAAAACCTTTGTAAATGTTTTGTTTTATTTATCTGCATTGCACATTATTTCTGAATGTAATAAAAAAATGTAATAATTTAATAAAATATCCTAATTGTTACCTGAATAAATAGAAATGAGCAACAGTGAGAGTCAGAAAAATATCTCCATCCCTAGGCCTCAGATTTGCAGGCATGCATGAGGATCTTCATTTTAATCACAGCTCAACATTCCTTCATGGATCACGCAATCCTTCTTCTAGATCCTGGTAATCTTAGGCTGGGACGAAGGGAAGGGGGAAGACAGGCAAGCTTGAAACCTCAGGCTGGTCAGCCTCCACTTACACTAGTCCAGAGTATTACAGAAATGGACACAAAATGCTTTCAACCCTACAGCTGTCCCTATATGGGGTGGGCAGAGCAGAGAAAGCAGTGTTTGGGAAAACAGGAGAGAGTGCAGTTGGGTGGATGTCTCCTATCAAAACATCTCTTCCGGTGCCTTCAATCTGCAGACATCACGGATCCCGCAGTAACCACAGCTAAGATGAGTAGTGCTGAAGACAGTTTCATTTTATAATGGAGTACTATCATCTAAATTGTACAGGCTGTGAGCATTTTGAAAATGCACCGTCTCGCAAGTATTACCTAAATCAGATTAAGCCTTTAGTAAGTGTGGGGCTGGAATGAACTTTACTGACTCATACAAACGCTCTATAAGTAAACCTTGTAATGATTCACCAAACGGAAATCGACAGTTATAAACTATTTGCTGGCTTTTAACTCAAAGCTGACATTAAAAAGACTCCCAAAAGGAGACGGATCACAATGTCATGTACAGGGGTAGTGAGAGCAGAACAGCGAGGACTAAGGCAGTGGATTAGGATTATGCAATGCCTAGAAATGAGAGGAGGGGTGGAGCGAGGAGGAGCCAGCAGTGAAGGGTTCTCAGCTGTAGGAATCTAGAACAAGTTTTGTTTTGTTGCATGTTGGGTGCATACCATAACCCCCAGAGGCTGGAGGGGCAGAGTTGTGAAAGGCAGGAAGCCTGATAATGTTTTACACTCGACACACGTGGTTTGTGGATTACAGGGCACAAAAGTGTTTTGTTTTGTTGCCTTCACTCACACAGGCTGAATGCAAATCACCAGAGCCTGTGGCAGAGCCAAGGGAAGAGGCTGCCTACTTAACAGGCGAGCTGTATGGAAGCCTCAGTGGTAATGGATGGATTTGCATTCAACCAGCATTTGCTCAGTGCAAATGGAGATTCCTGAGCTTGGTGAAGAGCAGATCTACACCGTTATCAGCTCCACAGATCAGTGTCGTGTTGTTTCTTGTCCTAAACAGCATGCATCCGCTGCTCTGCTTAAGTCCCAGCATGCCCATGCTGAGAGGATCACTAGAAATGGACAAAGACCACCTTTATCCCCCAGCAAAAAAAGCAAACTCTCTGTGCATGACACCAGTGATTTCCGAAATAAATAAACTACATCAACTTGTGCACAGGGAAATGTCACATTCAATCACAATAATACAGTTGCCTTGGGTTGTCACAGTCATGTCCTTTTGGCTGACAATTAACTGCCATACAAATAATTAACAACTAGCAATTAAAATGTCAGTTTAACATGTCACTTACAGAGAATGTTTGATATACATACAACTTAAAGAGCCATTCAAGAACGATTTGCACTAGCAATGTATGTTAAACCTTGTTTAACAGCACCAGTAGAGGAGACACAAAAACACGACTTTCAGGATGAATGGATGATTGCGACCACATGATGTATAGCAGCCCAATTTCTTCCTCGTCAATTTTACTTATGAATGCTGGAAAACGTGGATCAGTCTGTATCAGCAGTTCTATCTCATTCTTTGTAATCTCTACAAATCATAATAATAGGAGGCGGTTACTGGGTGAAATCACACATTTAAAATGGGGAAGTAACACACTAGGAACTGAGAGCATTTAGAGAAGTCTGAAGTTGTGTGCTAAGATGGCACTTGTTATGTCAGGCGTTAATGAGGAATCATTTGAGATTTATTGGGGAAAATCCAAAATGATCAAACTAAAACGATAAGCTAGCTAAGTGTATATATATATATATATATATATATATATATATATATATATATATATATATATATATATATATATATATATATATATATATATATATTAGTACTGTGCAAAAGTCTTAGGCACGTCAGTATTTTCACCCCCCAAAAATGGTTTTAAGTCAATTATTTATATCTTTTGCTGTAGTGTGTCAATAGGAAATATCCGTTCACATTTCCAAACATTCATTTTGCCATTAATTGTAATAATCCATTGAGATTTTTGAATACACAAAGAGTCTGACAACAGTCGGTGCTCCACATGGAGATCAGAGCTCACCATCATCAAATCCGTCTGTGACATGAAGAAACATATGAAACTGAGACAAACCAAATCCAGAAGAACTATATATATATATATATATATATATATATATATATATATATATATGAAATGAAAAAAGATGAAAAACAGTTCACAGCAGCCAGGCCTGAGGGTGATTTACACATCCATCCTCCTATATTATATATATATATATATATATATATATATATAGATAGATAGATAGATAGATAGATGGGATATATAGATTAATATAGATGGGGTCTAAAGTTTAAAGTATTTTTGTCCACCACAAGGCTTGTGTCAAATGCCAAAAAAAAACAAAACAAAAAAAAAAAAACACTCTGCAGTGCAAAGCAGGTGACTATGACCTAAAGTAAAATGTGTTAAAAAAAAAAGCAGAAAAAAAAAAAAAAAAGAGCAAAATAACTAGCATCAAGTTTCAGAAGACTTATTAAGACTTATTAAATACTCCTAGTTTAACACTTTGCAAAAAAAAAATTATTTTCATTTCATAAAAACTTAATTTTCTCTGCATACAAAACAACTTTTCTGGTAATGCATCCAAGGTTGTGCATGTAAGGGACAAAAATTGTCCCCAACAAATCCCATTTCCTGCTAATTATACAGTTTCACTCAGAAAAACATCACATTACAGAAGTGAAATGCATTATGACTTCATGTTGTCTTTAAAGATCACCAAAAGCTCACCAGCTGAAATTCCCTGCGCCGGTCATATGCGTTCTGTATGCCGCTGTCAGCCCAGAGGGCACGGATCGAAGGCAGGTACTGCAGGAACACTTTGGTCTCCACCATCCCCTGTGACCCCATGGCTGACCGTGTGTCAAATGCCATCATGGTGTCTCCATGTGCCTGGTTTGAAGGGTCTCCCCACGGGATATGCAGCTTTTCTCGGGCATCCACAAGCACTCGAACACCTGTGATAACAGTAAAAATAGGAAATATGAGTAGCTCTCCATTGTATGAATGATGCTGTGTACTGAAAGTAAAAGTTCAATATGATGCTGTTTTCAAGTTTAACATGAAGCAAACAACATTAGATCCCAAACACTTGGAAAATTTAGATGTACACAGTTTATAGTGTGTTTATAGACTGCACCGTTAATTGTTGAAAAGTACATTTTAACAAGATTATCATTTATTTATAACAATAAAAGACAAGGGGTCTGTATGAAAGTAAGCATAATAGCTGTGCAAAGGCCCATTAAGGTCATTAGTGGGTGGTGGTGGTGGTGGTGCTTATGAATGTGTGCTCGCTTTTCACTTTCGTTTTTTTTAATCCATGATCATGGGTACTCTGTCTATAAGCCTAATTGTGGACATCAGGGAGCCATTAATGCGCACTCGCTTTTCACCTTTGAATTTGCGATCACAAGTACTCCGTGTATAAGGAGCAGAGGAACTGACCACACATTTTACAAGATGAGATATTTGTCAATGACTGTTGTGCACTAAATCCTCTGCCATCATCCTGTCAATCATCTCATCTCTCCTTACTCTGGTCACATAAGTGAAATCATTCAGTTAATAACTGAAAAAAGCAAAATGACAGT
The DNA here is from genome assembly GCF_018812025.1 of Megalobrama amblycephala. Taxonomy (NCBI): domain Eukaryota; kingdom Metazoa; phylum Chordata; class Actinopteri; order Cypriniformes; family Xenocyprididae; genus Megalobrama; species Megalobrama amblycephala. The sequence continues at coordinate 45,511,211 of NC_063044.1, forward strand.
GCCTGAGGTGGGCAAGTAACGTAATCTGTGTATGGCCGAACACTGTGTAACACTAGTAACATTCACTACCGCAGCAAGCCTAATACAGGCATTCATACATTTCAGGAGGTAAATGAAATGCAGAGCCTTTTAGTAACTTCACACAGCTGCATGGAAATTCATAACTTCACACTGACTGCACGATTAATTGTTGAGAATTTAACTGATAAATCTTAATGATGGTCGATTAAGTAAGGTCATCGTTAGAGTGCATAGTTTTGAGGTACGTTAATGCCCCGATATACTTCAAATGAAATCGAAGAACGAACTGATGTGTAGTCATTTCAAACAAAATCAGGCCAAAACGAAGTTAGTTGTGTGTTCTTTTTGGAAGTTCGAAACAGCTTGCCAAAGCGAACTTTCAGGAGAAGTTCGTTCCAGCTGCAAAACACATTCGTACCACCATTGGTCCGTGATGATAACGTAATAGGTGTGCGCCGAGGCTCCGCCTTCATTCGCATGGAACTGTTCTCTGACTCATTTCGTGTGTAGAGTTTGTTGAGGTAAGGTCTTTGCATGTGAAAACATGAACACACTGGATAGCCACTTTATAGTACAAAATGAAGTTGTGCTTCTGATGAAATGAGGCACTGACACGGTTTTTCATGTTTGATACTGTAAAGCTGCTTGCTTTTAAGCAATAGCAATCTATTGAATAAAGTGCTATATAAATAAACGTGACGTGACTGGAGTGCTAATTTGCAGAGCTCGTGCTAACATACCCATGTTATGATCAGACTCTTATGCTCTCTACAAAAATGCTAGGAGTTTTCTCATTTTTGTTGTGTTTATTTTATTACTGAAAGTGAAAGTGTACAATTTGCATTTACATATTCATCTAACCGTCGCTCTCAGCGGTGTGGGCAGCGTCAGATGTTTGATTACAGTATATCGCTGGTCACGCATTTCGAACTTCGTCTGAAGTATATCAGGGCCTTTAGGCTCATGCGTGAAGCACCTGCAGCAGACACAGACAAGGAAAAATATAGAGAGCGCACTGTAGTTACGTATTCTGAATGCATAAATGTCTTTAAGCCATGCAATGGATTAGGAAGGCTAGCTGTTTATTTCAAAACACAATTAAAGGGGACAAAAAAAACCCACTTTAAACAAGTGATTTCACGGAACATAACAGTTACTCACTTGTGTAAACACCACAATAAAAGTATATAGAATAAATGGCTTGTAATATTGCTGTTACTCCTATTCTATGGTGCATGGTAAATCAAGACCCGTCAGTCTGAGCGATCAAACCAATCCAAGCGCACTCCAGCTGTAAAACAGTGTCTGATTGGTCTCTACACATCATCCCTACCCACAAGGGATGGGCGATAGGGACTTAATTCATCACGATATTTTCTGGTATTTATTGCGATAATGATATCAATGACAATATAAATACAGTACCATTCACCACTGTTTTTGGCTACAAGTGATAGCTGCATGCAGTCTTGAGAGCCTCATAAACACAAACTTAGATCTAAAGTAAAATAATAATAAATAATAAAATTTGTAATATACAAATTACCTAAAAGAATGAAAAAACAGTAAAAATTCAAACACCAGCCTTTGCTGAAATAGAAAGTTGTAAACATTATATATTCATACTCCCATGGTTCAAACAGTGGCAAAATTAGTGCAAACAGCAAAATCCCAACCATGTCTTCAGATAGGTTCCAAAATTACAAGAGAGTGCGAATAATCAAGCATTATTTAATTATAGAACCTAAGTAATAAGAACTACAACTGAATAACCGCGTATGAATGAAAACGTATGAATGCATATTTGTCCTTTTAACTGAACTTAGGACTGGTGGTGGTGCTTAAGAAGACATTGTTGGTCATTCAGTGTTTCTGTATAAAAGGCTACAACTAATAACAATATAAACCGCATTAAGGAATGATGCGCTGCTGGGTTCATGAATATTAAATCATGTCTGAATTTGCTCTAGGGCTGCAACAAACAATTTGATAATCGATTAATCTACCGAATACTGGAACGATTAATCGACTAATCATCGATTATTATACTGGCTAATCAATATGCTTTGTTCGATTATTCCACTAGCAATTAGTTAAAATACTGAGATATACTTTAACTAATAATTAAAACAAGGAAATCACTTCAGCTTTTGAAAGTGTATTTTTAATTAATTTGTTAAAAATTCTGTTAAAATGACATACTGTGTTTTTATTAAATCTGGGAATTATAATAACTTTAGTGATTTAGTGATTACATTAGAGCTGGATTCATTTCAGTAAATTGTACTGTATCTTTCAACATACTTTTTAATATTCATTCATGTTTATTTTGTGCTGTAATAGCAGAAAAGAGGAAGAGATAATAGGTTCACGTGCCGCTTGACCTGAGGCGCTACAGGAATCTGTAACTCCACATTAAAGAGTGCCAAAACCACGTCATGTATTGTTTGAATCCCGTAGTAAAATTTAAAAGTTAAGTTTTCTATCAAAAGTAACCTGATCTGTCTTAACTGTCAGCATGCTGTCTGTGTCCTCTATGCTCTACTATGTGTCTTTCATTACGTGAGAAAATGGACGTGTGGCAAACAATGAGTTTGAATGAGAGTTGGTGGCCCTGCATGACAGCATTTTTTGTAGTTATGCTAACTAGTGGCGACGAAAGCAGACAGCGGGATTGGCTCATGTCAGCAGCGTCTGTGTCCAAAGTTGGCCTGACACACCAAACCAACGCTAAACAGCTGACGGCCAAGTAGCACTTCCGTTCTGTGCTTGCGCAAGATGAAATGCCTTTCCGAACCAGCAGGTGGCAGTATCTGAACAGCCAATCAGAATGATCAAATGGCCCGACTGACTGACGAGCTCCAACGGCGATTCAACATTTCGAATCGGCCGAAAAATGCCAACGAGGGCCAACTTCAGCTGACGGCCGACGAAGAAAAACTGCCCGACGGCCGACCGTCGGCTTGGTGTGTTCCTGCCTTAAGAGATTCATTTCATTCAAATCTATTTTAAAAAAAATAATTCATTCAAATGAATTAAACAAAATATAGAGTGCAGCAATTAACATTTTGTCAGAACCTCTAGTAAATTGAATGTTATTTTGTTTAGTTTGTTCAAAATTGTGTGAATTGTGATCTCTATTTGAAGAAAAAAACAACAACAAAAAAACATGACTCTCAAATCGTGCAGCTCTACTGCACATGAAGCATTCAAAGGTACAACTGCAGCAGGAGAACTACAAATACATAGCTCCAATGTAGACTAATGGATATCTGTGTTATCAGAGTGTTATCAGATTTAGCATTACTAATGACTCGGGGCTGCAGAAATCTGCATGAAAGCAACACAGATTTCCTCTAAATTCAAACACTTTCATTTTAAAAAGACAATATTTAAGTAAGATAGATATGCTTTCATCTTGTTGCCAGAATTTTATTTTATTTTATTTTTTACAAAATATATCTGGCCTATTACTCCTTATTCCTGTAGTCCAGTGGAATAATTCATGGTACACTACTCATTAAATTGAGTGACCAGATCAAAAAAAAAAAAAAAAAAAAAAAACTAACATGATATTAACATCACAAGATATCAAGCCACATTAACAGAAAAGTCGATCAAAGTGACATGGTAATTTGATCAATAATGATTATATTTTTAGTGCAATCTCTGCCTCAAACAGTTGTATGCAGATAAAGAAATTGCCCTGACATTTACAACTTTGTTGAATCAGTCCCTTCCCACCTCCAAATACTTTCAGAGATCAATCACATCTTGGGTATATTTAAATTGACCTTTCAATGTGGTGAAGTGCTTTGATCTGATTGTGATGGAATAAGTAGGCACAGAACTGCTGCAGTGTTGTATGCTCATTGCTCCCTCTCTCTGGCCTCAGACAGGCACTCGCTAACTGTGTTGTCATCCATCAGCACGTGCTGCATCGACAATGCTCTCAAGTGTGTGCATTACTGAACATGCATTTAGTGCAATAAACATTAAAATCTGTCCTGCAGATATATGGAATAAACTTGAGCTCTGCAGCACCCAGAAAGCATGCCATAAACATCACAAACCTCAAAAACCTCAATGATTTTCAGTCTAAATGAGTCTCAAATCTCACCTTAAATGATGCTTAATTGATATGTGCAGAAATAACAGTTATTCTCAATTGCATTAGACAGTACATTTTTTAGTTGCATAAATTCTCAAAAAACAACAACAACAACAACAACAAAAAAAAACCTCTTTCTCCTACAAAAGGTATAAAGCACCAGAATAACTTCAGTTGAGTCCTCCAAGGCTATCTGTCCCCTTTTGTGATGTAGTACAGCAACAACATGAAAATCCTATTTGCATCAACACAAAGATAAAAAGATCAACGTTTTACTGATGTACTTGTCCCAAGCAACAAATAAGAGCATGTGACATGTGGCAACTTCATCCTCTTCCTATGCAACTCCTGGCTGGGTGAGGGTTTGAGTATCAGTAGTGAAAACACAGGTGATGTTGATCTCTAGTTGTGTATACGCAGATTATCAGAGTAGAAGAGTCCCATTGTGAGCTGGTTTTCACACCTGGTTTTCCCTTTCAAAAACTGGCGTCCCCAGCAGTCATAACAGAAATAACTTGATAAACCTGTTTCCACTAGTAGCTCTTTCCCTCACAATGACAGACAAAGACAGAGCACTTTTGACCTTTCAGATAATGTCTTTTGGCCAGTTTGGAGGAAAAGTTCTTGGTAACTAAGAATGGTTATTGAAATAATGAATGGAGTTGCTTTGCGGTTATCTTCCATTCTGCATAGAAACCAACCGGCCTATTCCATGCCAGATTTACATAGACTGCTCTTTCTAAACCATTTGTTTACAATCAGTTATGCTGCCAATATAACTCATTAAGCATTTGATATATGGAGGGCTTCACACAATTTTCTTCACCTTTCTGGATCTCACGTGCAGTTAGCAGCCTGTTCCAGGGTCCTTTCACAGGATAAGTCCTTAATTGTTCTCGCCACACATTCCGGTGTGAGGTGACGGCAGGTCAAGAGTGTTTAACTGAAGGCCCTTTAAAAAGGACAGCAATGTCCAAGTAAAAGCCCATTAGTGCAGCACAAGACTGCATGTAAAGAGAGTCATCTCTATTATATGCACGTCCTGCAGCACAATCAATAATAGCAGTCCATAGATGCACATTAGCGAAAGCAAATAGCCATTCTGTCTAAAATACTCATGCACCACATACAGTGCAGTCTCGTCCTGTCCCTATAGGGTAGGAGCATGCCGGCCTTAACTAACAATTTCATGCTTAAATCTAATTACACAGAAACCCAGACTGCCAAGGAATGTCTAAGCCAACTGATGAGCCAATGTACTATGTATTACATACATTAATATGTACACATTAGAGCTGCACAATTCTGGATAAATTGAGAATGTTTCATTACTGGATGAATCAGAATTTTTGAACAAATCTCTTGAATGACTGATTCAACGACAAGTATATTTTTTCACTTGTCACCACCTACTGGTGTAACGATGTAACTGAAGTATCGTTTATTGGAAATGCCAAGTTACTTTCTTTGTTTTCGAACTATAAACTTTTATCCCAGTACTTCTGTGATTATTTGAATATTTGTAACACAGAAATAAAGATCCTGTGAGGTTGAAAAGACTGTGAAGCTGTTTCATACCTATACATGACAACAGCTCTCTCTAAAAATAAAAACAATGGAAGTATGTATGGTATGCACGTTCCACTCAATATCAAGACTTTAGGTTAAAATGTATATGAATGTGTAAAAGCAAGTGTCTTAGGTCCTGTAACTGGTCTCTTGGGGCTCCAGACAGACAAAATGTTAGCATTTTGCGACCTTTTTTCTTGCCGGTGTGACAAAGGTTTGTTAGCGGTCGCACTGATGCGACCACCACTTTGCCCAACTGTTAAGAGCTGCCATTTCAGTTTCATGTGAAAACCGTCAAACGGAAAATGAAAACGAAAGCAGAATGAAACCGCGCTTTGATCTGCGCGGTTTATAAGCTTGGACCAATATTAAAACAGTGCAGCGCGACCTCAGAAAAGGTTTACTCACGCGACATTACAACACAGTGCTGGGAGATCCAGTGAGAAAGTGGTTGAATTCGGCGCAGTATTAATAACATCGCTGTGAGGCCAAGTGAGAAGCATTCAAATTCAGGGCAGAATTCTGTTATAAACCATAGATTTCAAACAGTGCTGACGTGGAAACTAGGAGAAACATTGTGTCATGAATGAACAAGTTATAGAAGGCTTTTCAGTTCGCAAATCACCAACATTCACCATGGATTTAATGTAGTAATGCTAACTGTAACCATGTTATTGTGGCAGAAATAGTTATTGTTATTGTATGTTATTGTAGCAAAAATAGTGTTTTTATTCATTTTAGGGATGGGCACGAGTACTCGAACATGCTGGTGACGATCGATCGTGAAAATAATGATTGCCCTGACTTAAAAATATATATTTCTTTTTCTGATTGTCATTGTGGCATTTTGGGTGGTGTCTGAGGTCTGATGTGTCAGTGGTAGACAGCACGCCTTCCAGACTGGTGAAATAAAGTGAAACTGGATTTGAAAGTGCGCAGTGATGCCTGGAATCACTTTGATCATGAAATACAGTTAAGTGCAAGATGTGCAGCGCCAATCCGTCAATTTGTAATGTAATGTTGTAAATTCTCTGTGCTTTAGTTGCCCATGTATCAGCAATGCTGTTAAGGGAAGATTGCATCCACAAGAACATGACTTTGATGAACAAAAATAAAAATATTTCCCTATAAATTAGGTTTTTACATATTAATGTTGCTAATAAAGGTTCATTTTATCTGCACCTCAACTCAAGCTCAGTGCTTAGTGTTAAATGAGCATTTCCATGAAATAAATGTAGTGTGTAGTGCAGGGCAGTATGACCAAAAAAAAAAAACTATGACCTTTTTTTAAGATTCTGGCGGTTTCACGGTAGGTCACGTTTTTTTGGCCATATTTTACTGTCAGGAGTACAGGGAATATATTATATAAACTTTGTAAGGACAAATCAGTCTAAATCAGTAATCAAATCAGTTTATAAAGCTAACAATTTAGTTTAAAATGAAATCAAATCAAATTAAAAGTAGGCTACATTTTTACTGTAAAATATGAAGACCTTTGAGTTTGTGTTTTAATAAACAGTGTTATTATTATTATTAGGCTATTAGCTATTAAACGAAGCACACTAGATTGTACAATAGTATTGTTATTTCAAGTTATACCGAACTTTTATTTTGACAGGATTGTGAAGACGTTTGACTTCCTGTGTAATATAATACGCCAAATGTCGATAGTTTTATCAAATTAAACAGTGAACCTCTAATAAGAGCAGCTTTGCAGATGAAGTTCATGTATAGTGAGTGAGACAGAAGACACTGAAATCATCACAAGCGTCACACACGCGTTAGTATGTGTGTAGTAGTAAATGAAAATGCAGCACTAATTCATACAGATTTCAGATTTCAATAGCATTCATTTCTAGCTTTAATATTCGCAGACAGTAGTCCATATCCATATCTGAAAATTACATTCCGTGACGTTCCACTTTATACAGTAAGTTCTATTGGTGACTGGATTCTGTGATTTCATCCGTGTATTCTGCATTGTGGAAATCATTTGGCTCTGCATGGTATGCGCAGTATTAAAGAGAGTTAGCTTTTTGAGTTATTTATTGTTGTGTAATAAAGTTGTTTCCATTAGTGTAAGAAGGGTATGCAGTTAATAGAAGTCCGCTCTCTATGCGCTCTACATTGCGCTTCATGGCCATTGAATAGAGACAGCAGCTGTTTCAGCTATGCAACATCGGTCTCGAAATTGAAACCGGTATACCATATGAACCGGTATACCGCCCAGCACTAGTAGTATGGTTAGTTTCTTCTGCATTTATTAATGCAAAACAATAGTAATCTTATGATTAAATTACTTTTATGATTATAAAGCCCCCCAGTGCTACCAAATCAGGTGCTGGTGCCACCATCTGTAGCTCTCAAATGTTAGTCTGGAGCCCTTTCTCTACTACTACAACAAAATGTTTAATTTTTTTTTTTTTTTGCCTTCATTAGTTTATTTTAAACCATAAACAAAGTTTAGAACGAAAGAGACACTCAGTAGTGCAGAAAACTGAAAGTGCAGAAAGAAGCGCTCAGAAGCATAACCCCTTTGACACATCCCACATCTGTTATGAAGTGGTGCATCCATGTGACCTCAGAATATGCATGTGCACTTTGACCTTAAAATTGACTATGTCTAACAAAACAACTCCCCAAATCTTTAACTGCAGATGTTAATGGAACCTTTGGTGTAGATGAGGTCTGGATGAGAACTAGCATCAGCAAGATATAATTTCACATCAAATTCTATAAACAGCAGGACGCAACAAATGCATGCTGGGTTAAACTATTCAAGATTATAAACAGAATCATGCCTGAGTTAGAAAAGATAAACAACCTGCTAGACCTCGGAAGACAAATCACATAAGGCAGGATTTCATCCACACCGTCCAACAAACTCATAGGATAAACTACACTGACACACAGCTGGTGCTTCAGTCCAGTTACACAATGTGAACACTCAGGACTGTTATTCTGTTCTGTCAAGTGAAATCGTTTGGAAAGGAGTAGTTCACTGAATGAGCCTGGCTAAGTTCCTCATGCCCACTTCAGGCTCTAACAATGTGCATTAAAAGTTGTTCACACCTGCCCTCTGACCTTTCTAAACCAAAGAGGAAAGCCCTGATGTTTTCAGTCAATTCTTTTGGACTGACATACACTACCATTCAAAATGTTGAAATTAATACTTTATTTCATAAAAAACATTATATGGGTCAATGACATGACAGGTCATTTTTTTGTCCAAAGGCTCTAATAATAATAAAAAACAAAGATATGACATCCAAAGTATGTTAGGTAGTACAACTAGATCTCTTTTATTAAATCCAAAAGGTTTTAATTATATTATGCCACATATAAAAAGTATTTTAAAGATTTTGAAGTGTCAAAAGGTAATTTGGTTTAACCATCCAAAGGCCAATACAGCCATTTCATTATGATTAAAATATCTTAAAATGTAATAAATGTATATATTTTTTATTCTGACATTATTTTATAACTGCACCAACATAGTGCAAAATGGTATTAAAATTATGTGTAGAAGTCGTTGCTTTGTTATGAGAAAGAATGTTTGGAAAAAAATAATTTCATTGATGTCATTCGGAGTAACCAATATAAAGGGACCATTTTGGATCAAGTCATGCGGTCAATATCATGTGACAGGATGTGACATCATTCAGACACCTGCAAAGGAGCACATGGTCATGAAACAAAGTAACTAACTCTCTTAACTATTTGAAAAATTCATGTTTTCACTTGCTCATACGCATGTCCCGAAACATCAGGTCATTCGGTACAACCGCTATAAAACATGGAAAATGTTGTAATATTTTAAAAACTTGTACTAAATATAAAAATGCTTGATTGTCCTTTTGCTAGCTAGCTAGATAGATAGATATCAGCTAGACAAAAAAGACAAAGCAGACAAAAGCAGTGTTAATTGATTATAAAGACTACATAATCTCATTGTTAACACTTAATAAAAATTTTACACTTTTAAAAACCTTATTCATCAATGACCCATATATATTTGTAACAAAGTCAAAGTTTTTACATTTAAAATAAATGCTGTTCTTTTGAACTTCTATTAATCAAACAATACTGCAAAAAAGTTTCCACAAAAATATTAAGCAGCACAACCGTTTTCAACATTAGCAAATCATATCAGAATGATTTCTGAAGGATCATGTGACACTGAAGACTGGAGTAATGATGCTGAAAATTCAGCTTTTCCATCACAGGAACAAATTACATTTTAAAATATATTAAAAATAGAAAACTGTTATTTTTAATGGGTTTTTGATCTAACAAACGCAGCCTGGGTGTACATAATAGGCTTCTTTCAAATACAAATTTAACCGACCCCAAACTTTTCAATGTAATACCCTCCATCACTGGGTACTGGCACTACTGGCTAGCGCTTCATCAGGTCGCAGGGCAGCTGCAGTGCTAAAACATGCAGGCTAACTGGTTTACATAACTATTTGTCTTAGAGATGTGATCACTGGCCATTCGGATCTGTCAAACAGTCAGAAACCTTTCTGCTTCACACATAACATCTCTACAGACACATGCGAGTTGAATGTCTCGTCAATCGTGTGAAAGGAATCAAAATGCTTTCGGATTGTTAAAGTGTCTCTAGTCATTATAGGGAGAAATTTCCATGTTTTCTGGAATGCCTTACGATTAGATCCAAGCAGCCATTTGACTAAATGCTTCCTGTTTAAGTTGAGTTAGGGAAGGATATGATGTTAGCGACTGCTTCAGACGAGTCTCTGCGAGATCACAGCTGAACCATTTGTCATTGTGGTGCCTTTGTAAATGGTGACCGCTATGACATATTAATCTAATACAGGAAATCTCAAAATCTTTTCACAGCAATAGGCACTGGAAATCCCCAACTGAGGCAGCCCAAACGGGGAGCCCCGCGTTATACAAGGTGGGTATAGTGATTTATCACATCCCCTTTTTTAACGACAAAAAGCATGTCAGAAGGCGGAAACCTAACATGAACTCCTGGGAGATATACATATATAAAAAAGACATGCCTAAAATTCTTAATAACATTCACTTTTTGAGGATCATCTGATACATTTAGCTTGTTTCAAACTGTCTAAATCTCTGAGTCAGAAATAGTAAAGCTGGTTTGTTTCTACAACAGGTGTTGGTGAGTGGTTTGTGCCACTGTTTTAACCCATGTTCCCATCATGTGCTAGTCTGAGAGCTCTGGACTCCACCCATTTCAATGCCCAAAACACGTGAACTCAGACACGTCCTTTACAAGAAATATATACACACAAACACACATGTATACATTTGAAAATCGCCTTATCATCATTTAAAGTTTAAAAATGCCACAATGAAACCAATAACTAAGAGGCTTTGAATATGAGTTGAGTGGTGTGCCTCTGCTAGACACCAGTCTCTTTGTTATTTATGAGACGGGCTCAGCATACCAACAAACAAGAGAGCTGATTTACAATTTAAGCCGGGCTTTACATACTGGATTGATTTATTTTACATAATCCAGTTTCAGTTATGGCATTAACTCGGGACAGACAAAACATTAGCACGCACGAGGCGAGGCTTCGCAGCTTCGAGATTCTGATAAAATGCCAAAAACTAAGATAATACTGGGTATAATATTTCGGAAACGAAAATGTATGGTTCTTTTAAAGTGCCAGTGTGAGTTTAAGTGAGTCGGAAGAGTCGTGCTCCTTTATGTAGACGTTCAAACTGGAGCGCTAACGGTCGTTTCTGGTGAAATTCAAACCTCTTTTCTTGACAACGGAGATCACGAGTGGGATTGAATTCACATGTTTAATGTGACGACAAGATAGGAGACGATTTAGACAGAAACCAGGTCCTCCGCGGAGGTCTTTGTTCAGGACCGCGGCGGTGAAAAGTTGAGAGAATAACATGGGCGTTTCTCCTGGGCAGGTTACAGCGCAACTTCAGCTAACGCTACAGCTAAACCTCTCATCCCACCCGACCCCGTTTAAAGTCAAGTTTAGACCCGACACGACACTTTGCACAGGACTGTGAATAAGAAACGCGCCTCCTACCTTTCATAACATTACTGTAAATGGTGGTTTTGAACTCTTCTTTGGCCCGCTGATCGAAGTCCTGCCCGTGTATGATGCGCATCTGCTTGAGGAAAGTGGACTTGCCGCTCTCTCCGGCGCCGAGCAAAAGTATCTTGACTAACCGTTTCACATAGGGTTTGTCTTTCATAAGACCTCGGTCAATTTCTTTAGATTTCCTTAGTTGTTCCGCCTCGCTGCTGTTCAGAAGACAGTTTGGAAAACAAACGGATAGAAAGGACCGGGACGGCAGGAAATCCGCCATCTTTGTGCAACTTCATCGATACAGTAGGGAGTGAAACTGCGCGCGCCTGAGTGCTAGTGGCGGGCGGGGCGTCGTTACCATAACACTGGCGCGCGCGCGCAGTTCTCTGCTCTCTGATCAAAGTTTTGGGCGGGTTCGGACAGGGCGAAAAGTTGTACCCTATTTAAAGGATTAGTTCACTTTCAAATAAAATTTTCCTGATAATTTACTCACCCTCATGTCATCCAAGATGTTCATGTGTTTCTCTCTTCAGTCGAAAAGAAATTAAGGTTTTTGATGAAAACATTCCAGGGTTATTCTCCATATAGTGGACTTCAATGGAGCCCAAACGGTTGAAGGTCAAAATTACAGTTTCAGTGCAGCTTCAAAGTGCTTTAAACGATACCAGACGAGGAATAAGGGTCTTAACTGGCGAAACGAGCTGACATTTTCGAAAAAAAAATGTAAATGTATATGCTTTATAAACACAAATTATCGCCTTGTACGTGCTTTCCGCATTCTTCAAAAAGCTTACGCTGTATGTCCTACGCCTTCCCTATTCAACTTAACGCCAGTTCCGTTTTTTCCGTAAGTAGAATAGGGAAGGTGTAGGACATACAGCGTAAGCATTTTGAAGAATGCTGTGTACTTATTCTTTTGAAGAATAAGTGTTTTTTTATTTGAAAGTGGACTAATCCTTTAAGGGTGCGCTCAGTACTTTTTTTTGTTTTAAATTAAAACTTTTAACCCCGTAATATCTTAAATAAGTTTGTATCTCATATAAAATTACATAGTGAGGAAGAAAACATGTCATTTTTATTCAAAGAAAGAAAAATGACATTTGATGCAGATGTTGTTATTTATATAGACAAAAACTAAGATGAAATTCTGACAGCTTGTAATGTAAATCAATGAGATTTTTATAACAGTAGGCAATAGCTGACATAAAATTGCATATAAATATCATTTGTCATTGTTGGCCTATAGCTCCCAATAATATGTCTTAAAGGTCCCGTTTTTCGTGTTTTTTTGAACCTTTGATTGTGTTTATAGTGTGCAATATAACATGTGTTCATGTTTCGCGTGTAAAAAAACACAGTATTTTTCACATAATTTACTTATCTGTATACCGCTGTTTCCACTGTCATAAAAACGGGCTGATGACTTCCTTGTTCTATGAAGTCCCTCCTTCAGAAATACGTAACGAGTTCTGATTGTGCCAGCGGTTCCTGTGTTGTGATTCGACAGCAGTTTAGCGCATCTTGCCCGGAAAGGTCACGCCTCTTACCATAACGTGGAGATGCACGCGCTCAGTGTTATTGTAAACATGTCTTTAATTTTACCCTATCAATTTGAGCCGGAATCAGACCCGGTGATTGGACTGCGGGATGAAAATAACAGCGTTTCGACGACATGGCGACAAACACACTCTACAAACGCAACTCTTGTGTATTCCTGTGGGCGGAGGTTAGTCAAAAAACTGTTTTAGTGACGTCATTAAAGAAGGAAGTAGAGGGATGTAGTCCAAACTGGCCGTTCGATGTAGGCGACTTCTGTTAAATAAAATATCTCGCTTGGCATTGAACTTTGAGCTTTAAAATTTTACAGATTTTATTTATACTCTAACAACAACATTACACACTAACTAAAGTTTGAAACATGGGATCACGAAGAACGGGACCTTTAAGATGGTGTTTAAATGCTTAGTTTTATGATCAAATCTCTGTAGTTTTAATTGTGGGGGGCAAAACATAATGCAGTCAGTGGCGTAGCAAGTCTGCCCTGGGCCCATATGCAAAATATTTTAACGGGCCCCCGCGTTCCCTGGGCCCACGCTGAGGGCCACCCAATCCGCTCGGGCCAATATGCACATGCATAGGCCTACCATGCATACTCAAGACGCTACACAAATGAATGCAATGTAATACAATGATGATTGAGAGAGAGAACCACAAAGCCACAAACGTTCCTCAAAAGCCTGATGTGTCAGATTTGATACATTTTAACATGTTTTTTTTTAATCAAAACCCATGCTTCTTGAATTATTTATAACAGCATAAAATATATTTGTATGTTTACTTTATAAAAATCATAAAAGATTTTACAGCAAAAAGACACATACATGAATTAATGAAGCATTTATATTGGGTTTTTTATGGGGCATTAAGATCCACAGGTAAGGACTCCCTGCTGGCATCACTAACACCTCTTCCAGCAGCAACCATAGTCTTCCTAGGACCAGGAGCTCTCCCATCCAGGTACTTTAGACCAGGCTCAACCCTGCTTAGCTTCAGTGGACTACAGGCTGATATAACTGTGGGCATGAACGATGTACACATGTACAATAACCTGAAGGTGGACATTTTAGAATGATACTAAAAGGCCTTTTACTTGCTGAAAAATGTATAAACTATCACTCACTGTCAGAAAAAAGGTATGGTGCTTGGGCAGTACCCAATGGTACAAAGATAAAAAGGTACTAATATGTACCTTTAAGGTACAAATATGGACTTTTAAGGTACTTATATGGACCATTTAGGGGTAAGTAAGGTACAAAGATGTACTTTTTCACTTTTGTACTTTAGGGTACTGCCCCAGTGACAAGCTCCATACCTTTTTTTCTGACAGTGACTAGATGGCACATAGCAGATTGTGTGCAACAAGTTTTTCAGCAAGGCAGGCCTTAGTTAGAATGAATCATTAAATGATACAGTAGGCCTTATAGGGCTAATGGCACTTAAATCAGCTGAATCTCATGTAAGTCAAGTGTATTGCTCATTTCTAAATTTGTAGAGGGAGTGCACCTGTACAATAACAATACATTGCATCTGCTTACTGTTTCTGGATGATTTCATTCAGGGGACCAATATTGCTCAGCTGAGTAATTTCTCATAGGCCTTTAATCAGGCTGTAACTGAAACGGCAATTTCTGGTAATGGAAAAACAGCGCAGATAAAATGAAATGTACATTCCCATAGGAAACAGTGGCGAGAGAGTGTCTGTCTCTCGGTCGCCGCCTGTCGGTGTGTTTGAGCAGCACAGTGCCCGCTGATGCTCTGATGACAGACAGATTGGAGATACAGAAGAGAGAGCTGCGCTGTGATTGGCCGCTGCCCGTCCCTGTTTTCTCCTGGTGTGTGTGTGTGTGTGAGGCGTAGCAGAGACCTGCACTGTCCACCACTCTCAGAAAACCTGAACTTAAATTCTCATTAACACACAGGAATTGTTTTCTTCTTTTAAAAGTAGTTTTCGCGGACTACAAAATGACAATAAGATCGGACCGAGACCATGGACAACATTATCGGCCACGGATGGTCTGCCTTAAAAAGGTAAGTTCATTCTTTTAAGGCAAAGTAAGCAAATGATGATTTATTTAGTTTCTTAATAAGATCCATTATTGAACAATTAACTCACCTTATATACTAGCTATTTGTATCTGTTCATTCTGTTGTAAATATACCCTAATATATCTTTCCTGGTAGAGTTTCATAAATGTAACTGACTTTCCAACACATTTTTAATTATATAATTATATAGGCCTACATTTTATTATTTCTAAAATCCTTAATGCTGTTCTAACAGTGTCATGATTTAAATAGAAACCAAAACTCTCAGACCGTCCATAGAATAACCCAATATTTAACTGTATTTTTATTTTATTTTATACTTGTGTCTGAAGCCTGTGTATTCTTAGCTTCTTGGAGAGATCCTATTCATTGAAGAGATTCGCTCTAAAAGAGCTTTCTGATTCAAAGCCAATTAGCCTGGAGTCATGCCACATCTGACAGCTTGCCTTAAGAACCGCATCTCTTACTCTAAGTTCAAAGGCCATGCATGTTGCCATAGTACAAGTGTGTCAAACTCACCTGTAACAAAAATTTACTTTAGTTGTTAAACCTTGGTGTAGCTACCCTTGCAGAGCTCATGTAAGAGTAAAATATTCATTAAGACGTTATTCACAGACAAAATAAAGTTTTTTAGGTCAATGGGCCCTTCCCTGCTGACTTGTAATGAAGAAACTATCGATTTTAAAGTGTGTGAATTTATGGGTTTATACACTACAGCATATACACTCTTCTTTATTGGCTTGAATGAAGAACCTTTGACATCCATGGAAGTTTTCCATTGCATAGAAGGTTCTTTATAGGAGAAAAAGATTCTTTAGATTATTAAAATGTTCTTTATACTAAGAAAATGCTTCTTTTAAGAACTGTTCACTGAAAGCTTCTTTGGAGAACCAATACTGGTTCTTCTATGGCATCACTGTGAAACCTCTCTTTTGGAACAGTTATTTCTAAGAGTGTAGAAAACTATTAACAAATATTTTATGCCACACACTTTGGGAAAATAAACTGGCTTAATTATGCAAATACTTGAGAAAAAGATTGTTTAACTGTGTAACTTTTCTTTTCTCATGCCATTCTGTGGCCGTGTCTTTGAAACCCCTGCCATTGCACAACATCTACTGGAAAAAAAACCCAAACATTTATAAGGTTTTAATATTTGTATGGAAATCTTTTGGTATATGGGTCCCCATGTACAACTGAAACAGTGTGTCATTCTGAAATGTGACTTCAAAAGTTGCTGGGACTGATACTTCCTTTTCTTGAGCATTGTATTGTATCCTCTAGCACTTCCTTCTATATATTAACCCTTTTATATTATAAAAACATAATCCTTTATAAAAATAAAACTTTCATATATTAAACTTCCTGAATTTCACAGGTGGAGGCCATAGTGGTTCAGATGCAGGACCCATCGACTGGAGTGAAGGGATCAGACCAGAAGCTAAATGTTACATCCATTCCCCATGCGTTAGCTGGTGAGTTTGTAAAGGAGTAAGAGTCCTACTGAAATTAACACTGTTCACAGATTAGCGTGTATTGTATACTGTACATTTCCTTTCAGTCTATATACAGACACAAGCGTTGTGCTGCCAGATCATAATCTGACGGCACTGGCTATATACAGCAGACTTCAATTGGATGAGATCTTTGCTACTTTAGGTTCCAAAGTTGCTCTTTAATCTCTGCAACTGTTGTCGACAAATCTAGCGAGCCAGGAACTTGAACTTCATCTTAAATTGAACCTGGGTCTTGTAGTAGTAATCTTGAGATTTAAAAAAGCACAAATGCATGAAAATTGTTAAATATTTTCGACAGCATTTCATCAAAATTTAGTGTTGGGACATACACTGACATGCTTAATAATTAATTTAATTTAATTTTTGAACTAGATATGGTTATTTTCATGTGCTCAACACACTTTATTACTCAGAGTTAGAGTTGTCATGATAGTTTCTGCTTGTCTCACAGGTCAGGACATTGTTGCATGGATCTCCAAACATATGAACATGGACAATGATGGTAACTGTGAAAATATATTGTTTTGAATAATTAATAATTTGGAAAAAAATATGCTTTAAATGTGTTTGAATACATTACTTGGCACAATAATGTCCTTGAATGATCTTTGGCAGAGGCTCAAGCATTTGGCACAATGTTGGTGGCCTTCGGGTACATCTACCCTCTGCAGGACCACAAAAAGCTTATCCTCAAACCAGATGGCAGTTTGTACCGCTTTCAGGTAACTGTGTCAGGAGACCTTGTATCTTTAAAAATGTTTAAATGATGGTGCATAGTAATCAGGTGACCTTTTCTCTCTGTCTAGACCCCCTATTTCTGGCCTGTGCAAAAAGGGAAAGCTGAGGACACCGATTACGGTTTGTGATATATTCTGGCTATTCACAAACGTCTGGTTGCAGAATTAAAAAAACATGTCACATAAACACATTTTATGAAGTGCAATTTATAATTACAATTTATATTGAATCTGTGTCTGAAAATCTGCTGACCAGAGGTCTTTCATTTACCCATTTAAAGAGACATGTTTGTATGTTACCATCCCATAATAAAAGTGTTTTCTGTCACTAAAGCAATCTATCTGGCAAAGAGAAACATTCGAAAAAAGGGAGTGCTTGATGCTTATGAACAGGTATGTAAAAATATTAATTTGATTACTCATTAGGGTAGTTATTATTTGGAATAATTGTAAAGTCGGCGTAAAATGGATGTTGCAGTAGTCTCTGTTGTGAGAAGAATATTCTCTGTTATATCCGAGTGAAACAGCTTCTCAAACAAGAAAAAATGTTGGGGGCGGGACTTGACTTGGCCATTGGGAACTGATTGGATCGTTGGATGGTTGTGGTTCGCTATTGGTTGATCTCACGTGAGTGACAGGTTGACCCGCCCTCGTGCCAGTATACACGTCATCAGAGAAGAGAAGAGATGTTGCTACAAGAGGATGATTAAGTTATTTTGATTAAAGATTACAAGGGCACATGAATGTAAAAAAAAAATGATGTGAACAGATAAATCATTTATAATAAATAAAGCAATATTACATAAAAAAAAACCAAGAATTGTCAATGGAAGTACATCAGAGTGAAACTTATTGTCCAAAAAGGAAGCAATTTAGGGCGGGGACTTCTATTCATCAGTTGTTGATTGCATGGAGGCAGATCTGAACGTGAGCTTGCGGGGTTTAAACGAAGTCTTGCATACATCACCAGAGAGAAGTCTGTCGTTACACTGTAACACTGAGTTATGCCATTTTGATTTAAAATTACAGGCTCAAAATTAAAAAATAAAAATAAACATATGAATGGATGAATCATTCACAATAGGCTTTATGCCGAATGTCACAAGAACAAACAGGAAAACAGGTCTCATTGCATCCGCTTGTTGGAGAAGTGTTAACGGCAGCATGAACTGATGGTGATACCTGACTTTTACGGTAATCAGCTAACCTAGTTAGTTGTTTTTATTGTTGCGTTTTATTCAATTTTAATATTCGAATGTTAGTGAGAAGAAGAAAAATAAAAACTTTTAGATATCAATCTGCATATGCAATGGACATTGGTTATGCTCATCTTGAAGATGTCTTGAGTAAAACATCCCAATATTTAAAGAAGCGATGTGACCTGTTTTACAAAATACGGAAGTTTGTTGTGCATGACCTGCATAATATCAGTAACATGCATTTAGAAAATAAATAGGGTGAATTTCCATTTCCTGTTGACATTAATGACATTATACAGTAACATTTTTGTGTATTTTAACAGGAGGAATACAACAAACTCCACAAATGGATGAACCACAAATGGGATTTTATCGTGATGCAAGCTAAAGAGCAGTACCAGTGAGTTTCTATACTCTCCTTCTGTCTTAGAAAATGTACATGGTTACTGCTATTTCAGTGTTTTCAGTGTCCATCAGCTATATTTCTGTCATGCGATTTGTCCTTTAACATCCCTTACTAAATCTTTAGTACCGTGATGTTATTAGTGCTTACTTTATTTTATTGTGTTCTGTTTTTCAAGGGCTGGGAAGCTGCGTCAGAAGGCAGACAGAGTTGTGTTTGACTGTCAGGAGAGAGCCTACTGGATTGTCCACAGGCCTCCAGTAAGTGGTTGACGGAAGCTGCTAGTTTAGAGTTGCTTTGAAGACACTATGATGAGGATACAGTTTCTTTTCTTATTCTGTCTACAGCCACAAACACACAGCGCTATGGATGTCCTGGATCGTCATATTGACCCTAATACAGAGGAGGTAACTGGTGAGTTTCCATGTGAGCCCTCAAAAGTCACCACAATAACTCATCCAGAGCATCAGTAATGATTGATGTCACTTGATGATTCTGCTAACCATCAGCAAGGCCATTATGAACCTAAAAAATTCTGTCATCATTTACTCATATCTTTCCAAACCGGTATGACTTTCTTTAAACTGTGGAACATAAAAGAAGATATCTTGACTGTTTGGAACCAAAAAGCACTGAAGCCATTTGACACCTATTCTGTGCACAAAAACAAAACAAAACATGGAGACATTTCTCAAAATATCTTATTTTATGTTCTACAGAAGAAGGAAAGTCATACAGTCTTGGAACAATATGAGGGTGAGTTGGGTGAACTATCTCTTTTAATGCTTATGTTACTGTGGGAGGGACTCCATAGGCTCTAACTATAGAGCCGATTAGCAGTGTGTCTGTCTCAGTCCTGGGATGGCCATCTAGATTCTCTCACAATCTGCTTTACGATATAAGAGGATTTTTGACCTGCTGATCTTTCGAGGAGATCCCCTTCCTTCCACCCACCCTTTCCCCACATTGGGCGTGTTGTTGGAAATACACTAGGGCAGCTTATCATCATATTACCGTTTTGCTGATGCTGCTGCTGATGATAACTTACAAATCTACAATTTATTTTAAACTCAGTATGAAACGATGAACACCGTACAAAGGGCCGGTTGGAAAGTGAATAGATTAAAATGTTATGATATTACACTTTGATGTTCTAGGGATAGTAATGAAATCAGAGAATTTAATCACTGTCATGTCGTTTCAGATTTGTATGACTTTCTTTCTTCTGGGGAACACAAATGATATTTTTGAGAATAAATTAATTAACTGTTTTTGTTGATGTAATAAAAAGTCAGTGGGATCCAAAACACCACTGGACTCCATTGACTTCCAGTGTATGGAATGAAATAGAACATTGAGACATTTCTCAAAATATCTTTTATGTTTCACTTATGAAAGAAAGTCATACAGGTTTGAAACAACATGAGGGTGAGTAAATGATGACAGAATTTTCATTTGTGCGTAAACTGTCTCTTTAAAATGCATAAAGTCTTATAATAAGTTACATTACTGTTCAAAAGTTTGGGGTCAGTATGAAAAAAAAGAATACATTTAAAGAAATCAATACTGTTATTCAGAGGGAGTGCATTAAAATGATCCAAAGTGATGGTAAAGACATTTGTAATGTTAAAAAAAAAAAAAAGCTGTTTATTTGAACTTTCTATTCATTAAAGAATCCTGAAAAAATATATCACGGTTTCCTTAAAAGTATTAAGCAAACTGTTTTCAACAATGATAATAATAAGAAATGTTTATTGAGCAGCAAATCATCATATTAGAATGATTTCTAAAGAATCATGTGACACTGAAGACTTCACAGGAATAAATAATACATTTTAAAATACATTAAAATTTTTAAAATACATTATCATTTAAATTGTAATAATATATCACAATATTACCGTATTTACTGTATTTTTGATCAAATAATTACAGCCTTGGTAAGCATAAGAGACTTCTTTCAAAAACCTTAAAAAATCTTACCAACTCCAAACCTTTGAACAGCAGTGTCATGATCAATCATAATAATATTATTTAAACTTATAATATGTGGTGTATATAACTCTGTTTGACTGCTTTGAGAGATTAGACTGTGAATCTGTTAATGTGATTGTCTCTTTTTCTCTCTTTCCTTTCCACGCAGATTTGTACTAATACGTCTTCAGTTTTCAAGATGATTCCTATAAACACACACACACACAAACGAGAGAGCACAAACTGCCCTTTCAAGCCTTGAATATCATTCAAACACTCAGAAATACTTTTTGAACAAGTGTGTATGTATAGTGTGCCACAGTACATCCCTGCTATTGTACCCTGAGCATAATTTCAGGACATTGACTGTCCCTTTTTATTATTCAATGAAATTAAAACTGTGGCTTTATGTAGTTGCCTGTGCTTGTTTGTGTTTGGCAAGACACTATGTAGATATCACACATAATACATCAATTGTGTTTGACAGAATAGCATGTAGCGAGTTGATCTTGTGGTGTCTTGTCAGGATGTAACAGGATGTTGTTTCTTCCTTTTATTTTTCAGAAAAAAACCTATGATTATTATAGAAGAATCGTAAGTGACAATGAGTCTTTACACACATTTAGAGAACTGGTTGTTTTCTATTTAATGATATTGATTAATTGGCTCAAATTGTATATTTTAGATCATCTACACACAACAGGCCGTCATGAGGTCAAGGGTCAAGTCTACAGTATCTCTTGGAGCGTAAGTCAAAATTACCAAAACAGAACAGTTTTAGTTGGCACCTAAATGTGCTTCTTCTAAATATCTTTTTCTTCGCATTCAGCCTGGTCAAGTATATGACAACATTTAAGAATCACGACCCGTTCCTCACGCCCTGCCTTCCTAGCAATCCCTGGCAAACTGATGATGACACTTACTGGGAGCTGAACATGGCAGAGTAAGAGCTTTCTAAATTAATTATAGTTCAATTCATTCATTTTACACTATGTAACTTTTTTTGTTCAAAGTTTATAAAAGTTATATAATGAGTGAGTACATCTTAAATCCATCTTTCAAACTGTGTTTTTGTCTTATCCTGAATCACTAAGTGTTTATATCTGAACTATTTTAGATGGCAGCCACTGCAAAGTAGCCCAGTCATATACATAAACAGAGAGAAGTAGCTCCTGCTACAGTGTTCTTCTGCATGCAGTTTTGTTTATTAACCGCTAGAGCGCCAAAAGTTACATAGTGTACCTTTAAATCGGTGTATTATTATTATTCAGTGTACAAATTGGTGTATTACGTTTTTTACAGTGTTGAAGTTCCCACAAAGATGAGAGTGGAGCGCTGGTCCTTTAGCTTCTACGAGTTGCTTAATGACCCACGGGGCCGTGCAGACTTCAAGATTTTCCTAAAGAAGGAATTCAGTGGTTTGTGAATTTAATTAATGCTTTGACTAATTGTTGGTATAAAGAAAAATGTCTATCATAATCTTTATCTATTATATCCGTCATTCACTCACCCTCATGACTTACTTTCTTCTGTAGAACACAAAAGGAACATTGTTGAATAATGTGCTAGACATTTTTTGAATAATTTAAGTACTTTGATTTCTTTTATTTCAGTTGCATTTTAAATTTTTGTTTAAAGTTTTTTTTTTTTTAGTTTATGTAATATTAAACTCACCCTGACTTTGTCAATTAACATAAATGATTTTAAAGGGTTAGTTCATCCCAAAATGAAAATTCTGTCATTAATTCCTCACCTTCATGTTGTTCCAAACTTTCGTTCATCATCGGAACACAAATGAAGATAATTTTGATGACCGAATGCTGTCAGATTTCCTTCCATAGACTGCCTTTGCAACTAAAACTTTGACTTTTCAAAAAGTTCACAAAGAGATCGGAAAACGAATCCATAATTTTCTCAAGAGACTTGATTGCTTTTTATGACAAACAGATTTAATTTAGGCTTTTACTTGCATATTAGTCTCGTGTAGCCAGAGCTTCAGACTGACAGCAGACGGTCTGGACTCTATCGCAGCTATCGATTTAATTTAGGCTTTTACTTGCATATTAGTCTCGTGTAGCCAGAGCTTCAGACTGAAGGCAGAAGGTCTGGACTCTATCGCAGCTTTCAGTGAAACTGGCCAAGGACCGCCCAAGAGGCCGTTTGACTGACGTGTAACGCAACCAATCACAGTTCATTTTGTTCCACGTCATGTTTAGGGGCGTGAAAATGTAAAGTCGATGTGCCTACAATAACAGACTGGCTTGTATCTAATAAATTATTCTAATTAAGAATGTTGTGCAAGTTCACTGTAACAATGGAACTGTGAACTTCACATACTTTTGAAAATCCAGCGTTTAGTTGATCCTGGAAAACTCTCATTGTCACAGTTGTTAACACGACGGTTTTCTTCTTCCATGAGGGGGTTTTGCGTCATGGCATTAGTTTCTAGGCGGACCGTTAAAGAACGCGACACACACGTCTCCCGGACATCCTGTAGAATTCAACCAACCAGATGATGACTTTGAAAATCCTGAAGTATAGTTAAGTGTGCCACATGCATCAGACATTCAGCCAACAGTCCGTGAGCGTGACGTCTGAGGCTGAGACTACTCGCATTGATTGAACCTTGATCAGTGATCATAAACAGAACCTAACTTGAATGACGCACAAGAACAAACCTCTTCTGGAAGCTCAAACATGCTGCGTAACACATGAGAATGAACCTCATTGGTTACGCAGCACATTTGAGCTTCCGGAATAGGTTTGTTCTTGTGTGGAAGGGTGAGTGATTAATGACAGAATTTTCATTTTGGGGTGAACTAACCCTTTAATAGTTGCTTATTTATTACTTATATTGTAATTCATATGATTGTGGAACAAAATGAAGGTGAGTAAATCCATTTCCATTTTTAGGCATACTATTTCTATTAGTAATTAGGGCCCAAGCACCGATGGTGTGAGGACCCTATTGTAATTGCTTGGCCAATTCTTCTTCTTCTCCTAAATGAATCACATTTTTGAGGGTCTAAACATGCTCGAAAACTCATGGAACTTTGCACATGCGTCAGAAGTGGTGAAAATGTACATCTGATATGGGTTTCAGAGTTAGGTGTGGCAAAATGGCTCATTAGCACCACCTACAAAATTTCAATTAAGTGCCCTTTGCGCTCTGTTTCACGTGCAGTTTTGAAATTCGGTAGACAGATGTAACAGCCCAATACCTACAAAAAAGCCCATGGGTGCAAAATCTAAAAACCCAACAGGAAGTGAGATCATTTGAAAATTCTTTACAAAATTTTGGCAGTTTTTGCCATTTCCAGATGTTGCACTTTAACGAACCCCTCCTAGAGCTTTAATCAGATCAACATCATATTTGGTCAGTCTAATCTAAAGGCCTTTGCAACATTAAATTGACAAGATCATGAGTTTTCCATGAAGGGCGTGTCCGTGGCGGACTGACTAAGCTCGATGTTTCACCATGAAACAGGAAGTTGTTGTAACTCGGGCATATAATGTTGGATATGCCCCAAACTTCACATGTTTTATTAGAGTCCTGGCCTGAAGGCATCAACATGCCAACATTCAGTTACAGTCATAGCGCCACCTGCCGACAACACTTAATCATGAAACACTTGGCTAGGTGCTAAGACATCTACATGGCAATATTAAGTTACGGTCAAAGTGCCAACTGTTGGCAACAGGAAGTGTGACACTTTGAAATGACTTGGCCATAATTCTCCGGTATTTACTCACTTACATGCACGTCGCCCACTGTTCACTGTTTTCCTGATGCCAACGGGTGGCGGTGAGCCCAGGTGCGAGGGCCCTTTCATCGCTGCACTGCAAAAATGCTGTTCTTATTTAGAGTTTTTGTTTTGTTTCTAGTCAAAATATCTTAAAGTTAAGTGAGTTTTTCCTTAAAACAAGCAAAATAATCTGCCAATGGGGTAAGCAAAATAATATTTCAAACCAAAAATAAGCTATATAATCTTGTTTTCAGTTTGGATTAACATTTTTTTTTTTGCTTGTTTTAAGGAAAAACTCACTTAATTTTGACTTATTTTTTCTAAAAACAAGAAAATAATTTTTACTTGTCAAGAAAATGCTTCTTGATCTAAGAATTTTTAGATATTTGGACTGGAAACAAGACAAAAATTCTAAGTAAGAACAGCATTTTTTGCAGTGTGCTTGCAGCTTTAATTGAATATGTTTTTCTTTTTCACTGCAGGTGAGAATCTGGCTTTCTGGGAAGCCGCTGAGGAGTTGAGATGGGGCACAGCAGCTTCTATGTCAGAGAAAGCAGAACAAGTTTTCAAGTGAGATACTCAATATTTTTGCACATCATTGCTTTACATGTATTTTGCATGTCAGGCCTACATTTCTCAGCATCTCATTTTTTTTGTAGAACCTTTTTGGCCCCAGGAGCACCACGCTGGATCAATATTGATGGCAGGACAATGGGTCTTACAGTAAAAGGCCTGGAGCATCCTCACCGATACGTACTGGATGCTGCCCAGACCCACATCTTCATGCTGATGAAAAAGGTGTGATTGTATTCTTGGCTCTATTTTTGTGATGGCCATTTGTAAGCTTTGTAGTAATTTGAACATTCGCAAGTATTCTTTTAAAATAAAGCTGCACACTGGACATTTCTGAACTCTTTTTATTTAGGATACCTTTTATCGCTACCTGAAGTCACCAGTTTACAAGGAAATACAGAAAAAGGCCATTTCACCAGTACCACACAATTTCTCGTAAGTTTTTTTTGTGTATGTGTTTTCACCAATAATTCATCCTCTTCTACTTGTAAATTTTGCTACTGATTGTAGAAATTGCAATTTCTACACTATTCACCAGTTATTTCAGAAATATAAAACTTTTGTCACCAAACCAGCAGTATTTTGCTATAAAAAGACGTGTTCTCCCCCCTTTAGTGATGCCCAGCTGCAGGAAAACACTAGGAACCGCAGGCCGAGCATCAGCCCCATCATCACCTATCAGAAGGAGCAGGAAGAGAAAGCAAAGGCAGCTGCCGCAGCTGGACCCGTAGACATTAAAAAATTGATGGCCAGCAAACTAGATCGCAAATAGAAAGAGATAAAGATATGTGCTGGAAATGCTTTACTTAATCATCTGACCAATAAAAAGAGACCCATAAAATGTTTCAAGATTTTTTGGGGTGCTCTACATGTACATATCAATACAAAGTCTCACATAGAGCTAAACTTTGCTGTACATAGAATTGCTACCAAATATATAAAAATAACAGTAAAACATTGACAGCTGTGTACATATCACTGCCGAATAGCTAGTTCCAATCATTTGTATTGCTACATCCAAATGATATTTTTGTAGCTGGCTAAATTCTGTAACAAAATGTCATATGCTTGGGTTAAATTATACATGTGGATGACTGATGTGAAATTAGCTGCTTTTTCAGATCACATTTATTTCCATGGAGTGATTGTTAATCCAACACAAAGATTGCATTACCTTCAATCTCTGATCACCTGTATAGCAGTTTCCCATTATAGTGTGAACATGTTTTGTATGTGTGCAGTAGTCATCTGTATCTCTTACTGTAAAACAATAAAAGACAGAATGTTCATTGGTGCAGTGTTGTATGGTGGTTGTAACAAAGCTTGCGGTGTTGGAGAAGCTTTTTAAATTTAAACCAATAATTACAAAGCTACAGTCAAAAGCATTTTTATTCAAATGTCTAACCATTACTTTAATGGTAAAAGAAAAACAAAAAATTGGACCTATAATTTAATTTAAATTGACCTATAATGCCACTTTTACAAGATGTAATATAAGTCTCTGGTGTCTCCAGAATGTGTCTGTGAAGTTTCAGCTCAAAATACCCCACAGATCATTTATTATAGCTTGACAAATTTGCCCCATTTGTGTGTGTCCCTTTAAATGCAAATGAGCTGCTGCCCGTTTTTCAGAAGAGGGCGGAGCTTTAACAGCTCGTGCTTCGGTTGCTCAACAACAATAAAGCTGGAGAATCTCACGCAGCCAAAATGAGGATTGTCAGTAATAGTGTTCAGCCTTACATTGTTCAAACCAGAGTCGGACACTGATGGAGAGACTCAGGAAGAAGTTGCAACTTTTAGAAAGCATCTGGACGTTTCTGAACTGTTAGTGGATACATTTATGTAGTTGCTGTGGAGTTGATTCAACTCATCAACTATCATTAGTTTGTGAAGCAAAATGACGGCATGGCAACAACACTCTAGTACGACAGCTCTTCCTCTTCTCTAAAGCAGCCTAACATGGCCTCACCCCCTTTGTTGGGTGTTCCCGGGGGCACGGTTTATGTCAATTTTGGGGTTTGTGATGTCACCAACCCCGGAAGAAGCTTGTTGTGGCCCTTAAAAAGAGATTTCTGTAAAAGAAAATATCTCCCTTTGCATTGAACTTTGAGCGTTGTAACTTTGCAGACATTGTTTATGCTCAAACAGCAACATTACACACTAACTAAAGTTAAAAAAGTGAAATCATAATCAACCACCCCTTTAACTTTTTCTCATGCTAACCCAAAAATGTTTAAATTAAATATGCACAAGCAAAATTTTAATTAGGGTAACTACAGTAACTAATGAGGATAAAGAGCTAAAATATACATTTACACCAAAATGTAACTTACAAAGAGAAAAAATTGGAACTATTATTGTGCTTCTGATTCACTTAACATTTTTAATCAGAATAAAATTAAAAGCCACTAAAAGCTAATGTGCTTGATAAATACAAAATTGTAATGTTCATTTAATCTTTCCCTTTTATTAATGATTAGCATCGTAATTTCTCTTTATATCATGTGATTTTGAAAGAATAGGCAATACAGGACACAGTTGTTACATTTCCAAATGTATTTTAAATATTATTTTACATAGTGTTGTATGGGTTAAAAAAATAACAGCTTTATAAAAGTTTATTTGGCCATGCTAGAAAGCCAGCCTAATTTAAAGAGAGAAGGGGCTGCAGATTCCTCTTCTTGATCGGCTAACTGCCTGAAGAGATTTCCTGGCCGGAAACTGTCCTGTGGTGCAGAAGCAGAGGAGGGAGCCACCTAAAATGATAAAACAAACATGTAAATGGATTTGCATCTCATAATGTTGT
This sequence comes from Megalobrama amblycephala, assembly GCF_018812025.1. NCBI lineage: Eukaryota > Metazoa > Chordata > Actinopteri > Cypriniformes > Xenocyprididae > Megalobrama > Megalobrama amblycephala. The sequence continues at coordinate 45,539,526 of NC_063044.1, forward strand.
GACACCAGAGCAGGTACAGAGTTTTGAATAGTTTTTCACACAGTTAGAGCCAAAAATGGTCACCACAAGCAGAAGATTTAGCAAAGCCAGTGGAGAAATCTGGAACTACATGATGCTTGTTTGCTTATAATACAAAAGTATTAAACTTAAAGGATTAGTTCACCCAGAAATGAAATTTCTGTCATTAATTACTCACCCTCATGTCGCCCCAAACCTGTAAGACCTTTGTTCATCTTCAGAACACAAATTAAGATATTTTTTTATAAAATCTGAGAGGTTTCTGAACCACACAGAAGCAGCAACGTCACTGAGGTCCAGAACGGTATTAAAGACATTGTTAAAATCAACGTGACTACAGTGGTTCAAGCTGGCGTTCAGAATAATTTGTGTTCCTAAGATGAACGAAAGGTCTTTGGGACGACATGAGGGTAGAGTACTTAATGAGAGAAATTTCATTTTTGGGTGAATTAACCCTTTAAGACAGACTTTGTGTTGTGATTAATACAGCTCAAAAGCCTTGATGCTCATACTGCTCAGTATTCATCAGTTGCATTTGATTGCTGCTATGCCACGTGTTGCATTCACAAAGCATATCAGAGTCAATCAAGTTCAGTAAATCCAAAACTATGCACTGCAAAAAATAAAGTAGCACCACACAACATGACATCACCTATCGCCGTGAGATTCAGCAGCTCTTCTGCTAGGCCACGTAAAACTGGGAGCATTGGTAGAAAGTGACTTATTTGCAAAGCCATAATAACATAAAACACCAACTGAAGTCTTTTTCTATAAACATCATGGCACAAGGGTTTACTTTTCTTTCAAACATACCAGAAGAGGTATTGTACATAATAAATGCTTAGCCAACCTACCAGTGGTCTAGTGATATCTGCTCCATGTGTGGCTGAATTAGTCTTTCGAGAGTTTGTCATACTCAGTGGCAGCAAACCAAACCTTGAGGGGGGGGGAAGGAATGTATAATTATATATTTACAAAAATATATAAAATTAAATATTTTAAAATATAATGAATTAAAAACTAAATAAATTGATAAAATTATAACATTTAATGAAATTCAATTATAATGAATTAAAATATAATAGAGAAATCAAAACGTAAAATGAGAATTTTTTTTTTATTTGAAAATATATATTAGTATAATTTTATTTGAGATCTAAATGCATGTATGATGTTTCTAACATAAAATATATTTTTATTATCTCGCACAATAATCAAGCACACAGCATGACAGCATCTAACTAGCCATAAATATTTATAACAATGAGTTAAACAGTGTGAAGGGTAAGATGAGAGCTTTATTCTCACCGGATCTGGCTGCTAGCCAAAGGAAGGATGTTGTAAGGTTCCTGAGAGTTGATATTGCTGGTCCTAGAGGTAAACTGCTTCTCCGTGCCAGTCAACAATCCTAAAAGCACCTAGAAACAACACGAGACAAAACACTGTTCAATACACAAAAGATGACAATTATCATGCCTATTTCACATGAGAACAGGCAAATTCAATGAGACAATTACATGGGAGGGATGTTTGAAACAGGGTTAGTGGGAAATAAATGGCATCGCTTACAGAGGTCCTTTGTGAGAGTCGGTTCAGGTTACTGTTCAGATGTGGAGTGAAAACATCCAGGTCAAATGGATCAATGTGACTTTCAAGGGAGTCGCAGACCTGCTGGATCCTTTAACAAACAGCAAGAATGAAGGAAAATTGTCAGAGGTAAGCTATTCTCGGTTGTGCTTTGTTTTAAAGTTGGAAGGTGAAGTCACGCTATGATTGTGTTTTCATGACCGATCATTGCTGTTACTTCCTACTGAGGGTTTGTGCCCATCCCTAGCTTGTGAAGAGGTTACCTTGGGTCTTGTTGAAAGCGGGAACTCCTACCCTCTTCAAGGCGGGACCCTAGAGTGGCACTGAGATAACGAAGGTCAAACAACAGCTGCAAAGCTCTGTTCTGGGTCATGGGGAGGCCTGAATCCTAGAGAGAGAGGAAGGAAAGACAGGAGACAGAACAACAGACATTTAGTTTTAAAATAATTATTCCATTACAACAGTGGTTAAAAAGCAGGAACAGAAGAATGAGAGAGACATTTCACCTTGCTCTGTGTTTTCTGAGTGAGTCTTTCATACTCACTCACCACCTGGTCAAGACAACTCCGCAAGATGTCCAACAGAGTGACCTTTGGTAACGCGTGACCTCCGACCCTATTGACCTCAAGGCACAGATGAAAGAGTAACGACTGAACATACCATGATGGCTGTAGAGAGAGAAAAAATAATGGGGAAACAATTATTTTACAATATAGAGACATCCTGTTTTTATTCAGTATGGACTCTAATGATCTCATATTTTGAAAAGGGCGTAACTCTTCCCACAAACTAAAATTAATAATGAAGTTAAAAGGCCTGTGCACATTGGAACGTATAACGCAATCAGACACAATGGGCTAACAATGATGTCAATTATTTCCAAAATGTTTGTAATATTGGAACTTTGAGATTCTATTTTTCCAATTTGTTTTTATTTATTTATTGTGTTTATTCATTGTTGGATTTCTTTTTCTTTTTTTTTTTATTGTTTTGTGGGCCACAAGGGGGTGCTAGGGAGTCCACAAAAAATATAACGCAAGTATTTTACAAAATGTAGGATTTTATGTAATCATTGAAAACATTTACAACATTTTATAACTATATATATATATATATATATATATATATATATATATATATATATATATATATATATATATATATATATAGCAGCAGATCAGCATATTAGAATGATTTCTGAAGGATCATGTGACACTGAAGACTGGAGTAATGATGCTGAAAATTCAGCTTTGCCATCACAGGAATAAATTACTTTGTGAAATATATTCAAATAGAAAACAGTTATTTTAAATTGTAATAATATTTCACAATATTACTGTTTTTTACTGTATTTTTAATTAAATAAATGTAGCCTTGGTGAGCAGACGAAACTTCTTTTAAAAACATTAAAAATCTTAGTGGTTCCAAACTTTTGAGCTGTACTGTATATGTTTATTGTTTATATATATGTTTATTTTTGTTTATCTAAGGTTGTGCCTTAAAAGGGGATAATCACATTATTTGAGAGTAGGGCTGGGCGATATGACTTAAAAAAAAAATCTCCGATTTTTTCACACCAAACCCGATTTTCGATTTTAATCGATTTTTTTTTTCTATTTAAAAACAAACAACAACCGACAAAGAAATTGCTCAAAACAAATGTACTCTTTATTTTGTTCAGATTTTCGCTTATGCAGTTTATGATGACCACAAACATTACTTGTTCATCCTTCTGAGATTGTCCCCATTGTAAAACCGATCGTTTAAAAATATAGTAAATTCATCATTTGATAGAAAACACTTATTTAAAAATAAAAAAGACAATATTACCACTTTAACCAGCAGGTGGCGGCAAAGTAGCATGTATTTGCGCATTTGTGAGCCATTTCCTCTAATCGTTTTTCACTTTGTTTTTGACTAAATGTTAAACATTATAAAGTAACTAGGTTTACAAATATATTTTGTCAATGTGAAGTATGAAATACTTACAAAACTTAAGAAAAACAATAACTTTTATGGTGAATTAATTAAACAGGAAGTGATACCGCACTTTTACCTTGTAATCACAGCAGCTGTCAGTTAATGCAGCGCAAGATCAATGATTTCAGCACTCTTATAAAAACACACATTTTATTAAATGAATCTAACTAAAGTGTACAATAAATATTTAATTTTTGAAGCTTTTTTTTTCACATAAAAGTGTGAAAACTGATGGTCGAATTGAATTTAGCCGAGGAGGAACACTGAGGTACGTCCTTATTTATTTATTTTGTATGCGTGTTATGTTTGAATAACTAAATTGATGCTATGCCTATTTAAGTGACTATAATCTGATTATAAACTAAGTATTACACTACTGATGCTCAACACACCAGCAAATGACATCTCACCGGAAGTTTTCGAGCTGGCTTATATTAATGCGGAAGTTCTAAAGAACGCTCCGTGCATATAACGTTAGTCCATTCCAAACAACGGATGAAACGGTGCCTTTCTTTGGAAGGAGCTCTGCGCTGTTACCTGCCATGTTGTCTGTGTGCGGCTGACTGTAAGGTAAGCGGGGGGAGGGCGAGCCCACTCTGAACTACGGAAGCCTAAGGGGAGAGCCGGTGGTGGAAGTTAAAGAGAAAACCGATTTTCATTAAAAACAAATCGCCCTTAACGTCAAATTCGAGTTAATCGATAAAATCGATTTATCGCCCAGCCCTATTTGAGAGTCATAATTTGGCACTGAAAACTCAGTATGCAATAAGTCCACATTAGGTCTCCTTAATGTATATATTAAAGTATTATATATAAGTAATACTTATATATAATATTATATTAAAGTATTATATAATAATAATAATAATAATAATAAAAAATGGACAAATGTAGCTGTTACCTGAACAGGAAGGCGTATTTTGGACATTATACTGTTGCCTGACTCCGTTTCTTCCTGTATTTCAAGTTCTTCCCAATTGGTTGCAGTACCCAGTATGGATCCGGGGGTTCCTGCATGGAGAGTCGCAGCAAAGCTGCCCACAAGTGCCTGAAATACATTTTTGATCATTCAATTTTACTGAAGAATATAAGCATTAAAATGTTAAACATATATGCCTAAAGTATGTAAAGTCTGCATAAAAATAACCACACATTTTTGCACTAACAAGCTGGTGAATGAAGTGTATTGATTTCCTGTCCTCAGAATGTCTTCATAATCTTACCCTGGTGAGTGCAGAGCTCCAGATACCATAGGCCTCCATGCTGCAGGAAAGAAGTTCCTCTTTCAGACAGCTCCACTTAGCCTGAGCTGGGCTGACATCCGCTGTCTTGGCTGTGCTGCCTTTGCCCAACTTCTTGCCCTGTCGTGGAGTGCCTCTGCTCACAGGATCCATGCCCCCCTGCTTCCCCAGGATGCACTGTTTCAGACTAGGACACAGTTCTCCCATTGACTGGCATAGTCTGGCCATAAAGAGCACTGAACTTAACTGGCTGGGGCTGCCGGTCTTAGCCTTGGCATTAGTGAGCTCAGCACGAATGCTGGCAAGGATGTCCCTCACACATGCCAGGCAGTGCTCTCTAAGAATGTCCTCCACCGCTCCAGCATCCATAAAGCGGTTAATAGGAGAGCTAGTCGTCACTGGGACCGTCTCTGAAAGCTCCTTGCCATTTTTTTCAGAGGGCAAGTAGTGCTGCAGATCATCTAGTTTGGCTTTGAGCTTGGAGTCCAGGGAGGAGCAGTAGGTCTGAACGCAGGGAGTGAGGGCCTGGGTCTTCATGGACAGGCCGCTCCTCTGGTGTGGGCTGCGCTGGGCCACACTCACCCAGGCTGTGTCGCTGAGAAGGTCACCTTGAGACTCGGACCACAGGAAAGCTGCAACGTCACTCTCATACTGCGCCCCGCGGCTGAAAGTCCCAGCTGTGGCTTGACCCTGCAGATCCCGCAGAGCTGAAGACAAGAGCTGTCTGGAGCTGCTGGAGATCCCTTCTGTGCCCTCCTGCGTGATCACCTAGAGAGATCAAGGGTAAATGAGTAAAGGAGGAGAAGGGTTATCTGTACCTATAAACTCAAGATTTAGAGATATTTGACACCTCACCTTGGATGACAAGGCATAGTGTTAACATTCAATCTCAGGTGATTTGATCACAACAAGGAGAAGGTGGCAATTACAATTAAGTGTAAATGGGGTGCAAAACATGTATATATATTTTAATATACAATACATCATTATAGATTATTTTACAATACATATATACACTATAGTAAAAAGTTTGGGGTCAATAAGATTTTTTTAAAGAAATTAATATTAACCAGTAGGTACACTTTAAATTGACCAAAAATGAAAGATTACAAAAGATTTCTATTTTAAATAAATGTGGTTTCTTGTATTTTTTCTATTCATCAAAAAGTCATTTAAAAAATGTATGCAATGCAATGATAGTAATAAGAAATGTTTCTTGAGCAGCAAATAATCATATTAGAATGATTTCTGAAGGATCATGTGACACTGAAAACTGGAGTAATGATGCTGAAAATACAGCTTTGCCATCACAGGAGTACACTGCATTTTAAAATATATTCAAATAGAAAACAATTATTTTAAATTGTAATAATATTTTACAATATTACTGTTGTTAATGTATTTTTGATCAAATAAATGCAGCCTTGGGGAGCATGAGAGACTTCTTTAAAAAACATTTAAAAATCTAACCAACCACAAACTTTGAACAGGAGTGTACATGTATTAATTGTTTTATTAATATTAATAATATTATACAATTCATATAAAAATATTGTAACATTTTATACATAATATGTAGAGCATATGTATCTTTAGCATTTCAGTTGGCCATTGTTTTGAGGTGAACATTGGGAAAGATGCGGAATAGCATGTTTTACTTTTTCATTCAATTAACTAAAAAATGCACAGACTTACGGATTATCAAAATAGTATTATAATAATTAGAGCAACGGTCTTTTTGTTACATATGTATGTATGTATGTATGTATGTATTATATATATATATATATATAAAAACATGTACAATGACATGGTGAATTATGTATATAGTCAAATACCCTTTTCTTGAAATCTAATTACTGGCAGTTAGAATGTCAAACATTCTGCCCTGGGATCACCCAATATTTGTTAACAGTAGGTGTAAACACGGCAAACACATCTATCGGACTAGTTAAACAGGTTAAATCTGTAACAAGTACCTGAAGTCTCTGCAGGAAGAGCTGCTGCAAAAGGTCATCCCACAAAGCCAGAGGCTGTTCGAGGAGAGACTGACACACAGTACTCCAGTGTTGACTGATGGACTCACTACTGAGCAGTTCCCACACGGCATCTCGAATTGCAGCCAGACCCTTTAAACTCTTCACGTAAACCAGAAGGCTGCTGACTCCACTGCGGATATCCTCCTTACAGCTATTACAAGAAAAAGGAGCATTTAAAACAAATCCTTAAAGAAATGTAAACTAACATTTGTGGGAGGGACATACGTATCGATCCACTGCTGCAGTGTGTCTCTGAGCTGCTCCCTCTGTATAGGCTGTGCTAGTGTCCGAAGGACAGGCTGGAAGTTTATCACTGAAGGGGGAAGGTACTTAAACCAGCTTCCTGTACTCATCTCCTTGTCCAGAACCTTCTTCTCTTTCCCTGGATTTCACATAAAATCACAAATGTTCTTTTAGGCAAGTTACTTAGACACATAATGTAAACGAACAAGGTCTATGTGATCAATGCACGGGAGCGTTTGAAAGCACACGGAAGTGTTTGAATTTGAAAGCGTTTGAAAGTAGGCGTCTATCAGCGGACCGCTTTTAAACGCTCCCGTGTGTATCTGTGTAAGCGCTCGGTGAAGAGTGTCATTGATGACTATTTACAATGTTTTTGAAGCGTTGATCATTGAAGCCAATCACAGACATATCTGATGAGTGTGAACACAATTGTCAATCAGATGTATTTACAAATCCACTCAACAGAACTCAAAGCATCACATTTTTAAAATTTCAGTACCGACTTGGTATCGCGTCCTGTACTTTTGACAACAATAGACCCTGAGGGTCAGAAATTAACTTTTCCATTAAGGGGCCACCTGTAATTGATTTCCAAGGACATTTGTTACCTTTATAAGGACAGTTTTTATAATGAACTTATTAAATGTATCCATGTTGTATTTTATATTAGATATTAAAAGTTAACCAAATACTTCAAACAGAATGCTATAGACTGTTACCAATTTAATTGCATTAACAAAAGCCATTTTTACACTGCAAAGGTGTAACAGAAGCCGCATCTGACATGTAATTTATGTTTATTTACAATGATCAACGCTTCAAAAACGTTGTAAATAGTCATCAATGACGCTCTTCATTGAGCGCTTACACAGATACACACGGGAGCCGGTCTGCTGATAGTCGCCTGCTTTCAAACGCTCACGCTGTCAAATTCAAACACTTCCGTGTGTTGATCATCGAAGCCAATCACAGACATATCCCAGGGATGCAAACAGGTAAGGGGGAAAAAAGGTGAGAACATTGCGCACAGATTTTTAAAAAAAAAGTTATTTGCTTTACATGCTCATTTGTAGTTATTTTAAGGGATTTTTTCATTTATTTTTTATTACCCTATATGTCCAAAACTGTAATTTTTCCAATAAAAAAAAATGAACATATTATTGCAACATTTTACCAAAATCAACATTTGGTTAAAATCTCATGTTATAAAAGATGAAGTGCTATGCAGGATGTTTAAGACAATATTGGCTGATTAGACAGCAATACTGTTTGTCACATCTCAGACCTCAAATACATAAAATATTACCCATTATAGACATATAATGGGTAATATTACATAAAAAAGAAAAAAAACACTTTCTTATTTGATCTATGCAAATCCCATTGGTGACCCATTTTGATCTCAAAAAGGTGAGTTTTCACTGAAAGGTGAGGAGTTTGCATCTGTGATATCCGTTGAGCGCGTCAACACAATGGCCAATCAGAGGTGTTTACGAATCTGCTCATCGGCGTGTCACATTTTTTAAATTTCAGTACTGAAATGGTACTTTTGACAATTCTAATTTGCGGGGCATTTTTGTTTCTTTTGGTGGCATTTTCTTTTGCCCCATCCCCCATTGATTTCTGGCCTTGCTGACCCCTTACACCAATGTTTAAGCATCCTAACGTAACCGTAAAAATTGATAACTCACCAGAGGATGTGTTGGAGGTCACATTCTCCAAGGTGGTAAAAAGCAGGCCACAGCCCAATCCGGTATCGGACACTTGGCCCTCCGGAGGCACATAAAACACAGCATATGCCTGATATAGAGTGGTGACCAGCAGCTCCACCAAAGAACAAACCTGTGCTTTAACACCAGCACCTAAGAGAGGGACAGCATCACATCTTTATAAAACAAAAAACAAAAAAAACAATCTGCAAATGTAATGATTTATTCTAATCAACCAAATACAAACAAGAGAACAAGCTTTAATTCTTCATAAGCCAAAATGTTATTCACCATGCTGGGGCTGATTGAGCAGTTGCTGAATGGATGCTTTCCTAGCCAGCAGGAAATCAGCAAGCGCCTGGCGAGGGGAGCTGTCCTCCAGGAGCATGGTGGAGACCAGCGCTTCAGCGATCGCTTGATCAGACACCGCCCTGCCGCGCAGCACAGACTTACTCTCCAATAAGATTGTGGACCTGCAAATAAATAAATGCAGCTAGCTTTTAGTAAGAGCAAAAAACTCAACCAAATGAACAGCTATGTAAGTCTATAACTTACCTGAAATGACCTGCAGCTGCTACCTGGCGCACCAGGATGGGGAAGCGAGAGAGGACGGGGCTGTATTGATGCCCTCCGCCCTCCAAGTGTAGCTGGCTGTGAAGGTGACAGCACAGCAGGTAGAGCTGTGTGGCCTGCAGGTACTGCGAGGACTCCATTGCGCTCCAGACCCGCTCAGGGATTTCCAGAAGGAGCTTTATTTGCGATGCCATCGTATAGAATTTGTCCTGGGACTGTTTCTGACCCTGACGGGAATAAAAACACATTTAATGAGCATTAAACAAATAAGCTCTGACTTTGGAATTTATTGTATATTGATAGAAACTGAGGATACACTTTATTTTAAGGCATCCTTGTTACAGTGTAACTATACATTTAAGTACTGAATAATAACAACATGTACTTACTATAGGGTTAGGTTTAGGTTTTTTGGGTTAGGGTGATTCGGATGCCATTATGCATATTTTAATGTTATTACTACAGTAAGTAACATATGTAACAAGGACACTAAAATGAAGTGTTCCCAAAACTGCTTAACAATAATGATTGAAGGCATAGACTGCAGTATATAAACATAACCTGATGATGGCTATATATCATATACACTACCATTCAAAAATTTGGGGTCAGTAAGACATTTATTTTTTTTAAAGGTGCTCTAAGCGATGTCACATGTTTTTAGGCCAAAACATTTTTTGTCACATACAGCAAACATCTCCTCACTATCCGCTAGCTGCCTGTCCTCTGAACACACTGTAAAAAAAACACGGTCTCTGTAGTCGCCACAAGCTCCAAAAACGGCAATAAAAACAAACTGGTGCAGCCTGGACCACGAATCATAATAAACACGCTCCAGCCAATAACCGACAAGAATGATTTTAAATGCCATTCATGACTGTTTCAGGAAGCAGAGAGGGGAGGGGGAGGAGGAGGAGGAGGAGGGAGGGTCTAGCTAGCCTCTGTTTTGTTTGACAACACTTCGAACGTCAACAGGAAGTTACTCCACCCAGGATCACTTAGAGCACCTTCAAATTAATACTTTTATTCAGCAAGGATTCACTACGTTGACACAAAAGACAATTATAATGTTACAAAAGATTTCCATTTCAAATAAATTATGTTCTTTTACATTTCTATTAATCAAAGAACGCTGAGATAAATTCACCACAAAAATATTAAGCAGCACAACTGTTTTCAACATTGATAATAATCAGAAATGTTTCTTGAGCATCAAATCATCATATCAGAATGATTTCTGAAGGATCATGTGACACTGAAGACTGGAGTAATGATGCTGAAAATTCAGCTTTGACATCACAGGAATAAATAACATTTAAAATGATATCAAAACAGATAATTTACTATTAATATAGATTTATTGTTGTTTTTACTGTATTTTTGACCAAACAAATGCAGACTTGGTAAGTATAAGAGCCTTCTTTATTTATAATAACAAGTAATTATGCTTATCTCCATCAGTCAAATTGTAAAAAGGTTGTTTAGATCTCTCACTACTAGGGTTGCAATAGGGCGGAAAGTTTCCGATAAATTTCCAGAAACTTTCCGGAAACTTTCCACGGGAACTTAACCTGGGGAATTTTGGAAATATTACAATTTGGAAACTTAACAGGAATTTATGTGAATTTATGTGAATTAATGGGAAATTTTAGGAAATTGATAATATTTATATAAAATGTATCATATAAAAACAAATATAAACATTTTGTTTGGTCATAACATGAAATAACAGTTATTTATTTTTCGCATTCAATTAATTCTAATTTAGTAAACATGTAAATTAAACATTTTCTATTGCAGCAATTATTATATTTATTTCAGTGTCACATGATCCTTCAGAAATCAGTCCAATTTTGCTGATTTGATACTTATTTGTTATTATCATTGTTGGAAACAGTTGTGTTAGCATGTTAGAATGATTTCTAAAGGATCATGTGACACTGAAGACTGGAGTAATGCTGAAAATTCAGCTTTGCATCACAGAAATAAATTATATTTTTATGTATATCAAAATAGAAAACCATTATTTTAAATTGTAGTAATGTTTCACAATATTACTGTTTTTTTCTGTATTTTTGATCAAATGTGCATGTTATGGACTGGGGGAATGCACAGTGCATGCAGGGGGTGTGGCCTCAATAGCCCTGCAGTAAGTAGTGTGCTGTGTGAATGTGACTGAGGAATGTGCAGTGTAAAAATTAAACTGAAATTGCATTAAATATGGTTGTTTTAACCAAAATTATCCTGCAAGATGTTTTTTTCAACTACATTTAAGTACCCTGTTATAGGCTAACCTGTAATTTTGCAAATTCCCTGTTTATTCCCATTAATTCCTGTTAATTCCCATATATTCCCATGGAAAGTTTCCAGCTTTGAAAATTCCCAGAATTTTGCAACCCTACTCACTACTAGCTAGAATACGAAATGACTCCTGCACTTAATATTGTGACAACACTAAGATTTTATTTCTTTATTTCAATACAGTTGTGTCAGTTCAATAGAGCTGGAGCTGCGGGTTTGACTGGTAGTAGTCTTAAGTGCTGAAGTGCTACATTAGCCAATATGTATAACAAATATGACATATTGTATTTGTATCTGACGGTCACCCATGTTGATTGACGAGGAAACGAAAGCAGCAGGCTGCACCCAAACATATCTCTGACGAAGCTGAATAAATTAAGGCAGAATAAATAATACATAAACTTTAATATTTTTTACTTTTTGCAGGCAGTTTTGCCCCCTTTATTACCTGTGCTTTGCCGCTGGACTGAGGGGCGTGTTTGGCCTGTTTCAGTTTGTGGCAGTAGCGGTACATGTCCTGGATGGACTGAACGACACTCTCCGAGCACTGTCTCATCTCACCGATAGTGTCAGCAGCATCGATCAGATCCCGGTAACGTTCACCGACCATCTGTCGAAGTTCCTCCTTCTTCTGCTCGATCTCTCCGCGCACTTTCCTCTCGATGGCACGGATCTCATCTGTACCGTACCGCTCAAATAAAACGGTGGGGTCTTTAATTTCTGAAACCCGAAGAGACTGGGCCGGTACCGTAGCCATCTCTTTAAAACTGAGCAGATAACTGCAGAAATAAAACCCGGAAGCACGAACAGCTCTCCTTCCACGTAAACAAAGGGTGAGAGGTCATTCCTCACATATTGAATGAAGTGGGACAGCGACCCCTTTAGTGGATGTTTGGTACTACAACATGTTTTCGCTGCAATATTTATTCATTTATTTATTAATGCCAAGAACATACATAACAATTCCAGGGGTATTCACGATAGAACATCCAATTAACTGTTACAAATTAGGAAAATATCATTAAAATGACATAATGTGAGTATTAAAGGGATAGTTCACCCCAAAAATGAAAATTCTGTCATCATTTACTAACATTCATGTTGTTCCAAACTTGTATACATTTCTTTGTTCTGTTGAACACAAAGGGAGATATTTTGAAGAATGTTTTAAACTGAACAGTTTTGGGGCACCATTGACTTCTATAGTAGTTTTTTTCCTAGTCAATGGTGCCCCAAACTTTCATCAAAATATCTTCCTTTGTGCTCAACAAAACAAAGTAAATGATGACTGAATTTTCATTTTTGGGTGAACTGTCCCTTTAAGGGCTTTTGAGTTGCTGGAGGTAATAAGAGTGTCCAGGTAGGATTTAAATTCATTATTATATAGCTTTACATTTTTATCAAACTAATGTTAAATAACTAATGTTAAATAAACCTGAATGTGCACTGCCAGCTGTTTTAATATGACTAGGGTATGGTGTATTCTGTGTGTAGTTAATATTTTGTCAACATCAGATTAAAGGCCACTGAGTTGGCGCTAGACTCCTGTAGTTTTTTTTTATTTTTTTTTTTTTATTTTTTTATTTTGCATATGAACAATAACATAACAGGCCAACATAATTTAAATTATGTATCTTCACAGACTGAGAAATAACAAATTGTAATACATAATGTCACAACAAAACAAAAACATAAAAGTAAATTAAATTAACTACAAAAACACTGTAGGGGATTAATTCAAATTGGTAATAAGGTCATATTGATTAAACAAATCAAGTAATTTCCTGGCTTTATATGTTCTCGTAATTTTTAAGGCATCTGTATATAGGGTTAGTTCTTTTCTAAATATATTAAACTGGGGTGCAGTTTTCAAAATTTTGCATTTGTGAATAAACAAATTTACTATAAGAAATAGACAGTTAATAACAAAGTCTGCATTTTTGTCCTCCAAATGTATCCCAAATTTTATCATGTCCCAATTAACAGAGGGAAGAGAGGATATGTTATATTTTATCCAACTAAGGACCTCATTCCAAAATGCCAAAATGGGTTAACCAAATTACATTGAAAAAATAAATGTTTATTACAAATTTGACAAGTATTTGATTCCACATTAAGCCTTAAAGGGTTAGTTCACCCAAAAATGAAAATAATGTCATTAATTTCTCACTCTCATGTCGTTCTACACCTGTAAGACCTTCGTTCATCTTCAGAACACAAATTTAGATATTTTTGTTGAAATCCGATGGCTCAGTGAGGCCTGCATAGGGAGCAATGACATTTCCTCTCTCAAGATCCATTAATGTACTAAAAACATATTTAAATCAGTTCATGTGAGTACAGTGGTTCAATATTAATATTATAAAGCGACGAGAATATTTTTGGTGTGCCAAAAAAAGACAAAAACGACTTTTCAACAATATCTAATGATGGCCGATTTCAAAACACTGCTTCAGGAAGCTTCGGAGCACAAATGAATCAGCGTATCGAATCATGATTCGGATCGCGTATCAAACCGCCAAACTGCTAAAATCACGTGACTTTCGCGCTCCGATATACTAATTTGATTCATAACGCTCCGAAGCTTCAAGAAGCATTGTTATGAAATCGCTCATTACTAGATATTGTTGAATAAAGTCGTTATTTTGTTTTTTTGGCGCACAAAAAGTATTCTCGTCGCTGTATAATATTAAGGTAGAAACACTGAACTCACATGAACTGATTTAAACATGTTTTTAGTACATTAATGGATCTTGAGAGAGGAAATGTCATTGCTGTCAATGCTGGCCTTGGAGCCATTGGATTTCATCAAAAATATCTTAATTTGTGTTCTGAAGATTAACAGAGGTGTTACGGGTGTGGAACGACATGAGGGTGAGTAATAAATGACAGAATTTTCATTTTTGGATGAACTAACCCTTTAATCTTAGAAATTCTTTGGCTGGATAAATGTCATACATAATTTTAAAGTGTATATTCGGGTAAAAGGGGAAAAGCACGATATTTACTTCTGTATTCCTTTACCAATTTCTTACTTAGATGTTGAGAAATGTAATCTCTTCTTATACGACCAGGATAGCTTTCTTAAAATCGTATTAGTACACTTCATATCAACAAATTTTATTTGGTCTAAATTAAGATCAACTATTCTGGGAATAAGCGTAGAATATGTTAAAAGCCCTTTTTAGACTCCTGTAGTTTTGTAAAAGCATCGCACTTCCGCAAAACCCTTTCACTGAGCAGGAGCTGCATCTCAGTACAGGTGTGGCGCAGTAACCCGGAAACACGACAGAGCAAAACAACAGGTGAGTGAACCATAACTGTGCTAAAAGATACATTAAGGCGATTTATGAGTATGGAAATAAGCAAATTAGGACGATTATAAATTATATTAGGTTATATATGATTAGCCTACAAGAGGGTGGACTGCGATCTTTGATTTTCACGATTTTGGTAATTGTAAGATTAATTGCCTACTTTAAAAGTAATCGATCAAATGTTGAAGTATGAATAAAAGTGTTCAGCGAATGAATTTGAGCTCAGTCGGTCGATGTTAACTGAATAAACGTACGAATGAGTAAAACAATGGCGTGACTATTGTCGTTTTCTCTTTTAGTTTCTAATGTCTTAACTCAAAATACACTTTATGAAGTTTAGAATATAGTTTATAAGATTCTCGTTGTGGTTAATCTAATTTCTTTGTACTAAAGACCATAGAAAAACACTTCCTGTTTATTCAGGATGTAATTTGAGTACATGTGTGTAGCCTATTGAACAGGTTGGTTAAGTTTATGGGCATCACGGTTTTATTTTCAAATATATGTCAACAGCGTGTAATTAATATCATTCCCTCCATTTCGGGATCTTCTTACTGAAGTCATGGACAAGAGCATTCAACAGGATTTTGAGAACCAGTTCAACGATGTGGTCTCAAGACTACAATCAAAGCAGATGTTTCAGTCAGACTGGGACATTGCCTCCTTTGCAGTTTTCTTCATCTTTATAGGTAAGTCAAACGAAGCAAGAAATGACGGTACATAATTAAGAGTCATTAACACACAATGTTAAATTTTCACAGGCATGGTCCTCTTGCTGGTTATCTTGGTCCTCATCCGCTGCTGTTGCTGCTGCTGCTGCGACGAGAAGGTCAGAATGCTACTGGTGTAATCTCACAGATAACCTGTCTATAGATTGATCAAACAATGCATGTCATGACATTAGTGGTAACAGCTACTGTTTCCACATTAAAGCCAAGAAGACAGAAGGTGGGCATCGACAATATGGGAATGGAGCCGTGATTTTCCAGAAACAACGGGAACCACTACATTCAAATCACCTACAAAATATCAATTATGTGAATCTATTTTTATATCACTTTTATGCCACCTAATCATTATTTATACTCGGAAAAGGATCATTTATTAGAGGAAGAATATATTTCAGGAAGATGCTTCCTTATAGCGATGTTAAAAACAAAAACCTTTCCCAATCATGTAAAAATGCTGTTAATATTTACCCAGGACATCACCTGATTGAAGCTGTGTTTGTCCATTAGAGATTCCAGATCCACTTTTTTTTAGTTAAACACATTATTGAAGCATTGTATATCAGATTTCCTGGATGGAACAAATGCAGGCCCTCAACAAAGAGCCTTCAGTGACATTTTCTTGTTTTTGTAGATTAATTTGGAATCTGGCTGTTACTGATTATCCCAGCCACTCAGCCAACACCTTTTCCTTGATTCAGGCATGTCTAAGACTTGAGTTTTCAGTGTATTTGTTTTAAAGGCTTGACTTTTAAATCTGAAATGTAAACAATACAGAACCTACACACTTTCTGAAAAGATTTTAAAAAGTTCACTTTATTGTTAAAACCTCTCATTTTTTAGAAGAGGAAAACAGATTAAGCAATGTTTTATTTATGGAAACTAACTTGGAAGAATGAGTATGAATGTTTGTGTAACATTTTTACAATGTACCACACTGTTATAAAATTTAGACTTTATAAGCCAATAATAAATCTATTTAAAATATTTAATTTCAGTGAAATTCAATTGCAATTAGCAAATAAAATGTTCCTTTGCCTACATAAAAATCCTTTTCAACAATAGCATTGGTCAGTTAATTCAGTTTAAAACTTTTTGAGAAATGGGACAAGAACAAGGTAATGTTCACAAAGTATGTTTATTGCATAAAATATTCCATATTAAGCGTGAAATATACATTAAAATAGCTTCAGTTTTACTTGAGCAATATTCAAATTGTCATGCGTGAAATCAATAAGGACACAAATTAAGTGCATTTAACATGAAATAAATAAAAATGTGGCAATAAATAAACAAGACTGACAATAGAGTAAATGAACTACTAACACAGAGAAACCCTTTCTGTAATGATCACAAACCCTGGATCAACGTAATATTCTTTTTTAATCATGAACTGCTGAACTTCGCTCTAATCAGCCATCCTCAGGAATGTGTGTAGTTTTAATGGAATGACGGGAAATGAAGCCCTGACATCATTCAACGTTATCGGTCATTTAGTGTTGATATAATCATGCCACAGTTGAGTCACAGTGGCAAATATACTGTTGGTCATTTATGCACATTTATAAGCTTATGATAATGGTTTCAATGCTATTATCTTGCTGCATTGATGATAGTCCCTGGTATTAGATAAATAATGTTCAAGTGTTAAAGCCCCTGGATTAAAAGGAATAAACACTGGTAAAATGAGTTTGAAGAGATCTCTCAACAAGAAATGAACTGGAATATTTCACAGTCTTTGTGATATAAGAATGTAAGCATTGTGTATTGTCTAAACTTAAACACGTTAGATGAGGTTAGCTTCAATATAGGCAAGATTACTGACAAATAGTCAACACTGGCAATGACAAATACTGCATAAACACAAACACAAAAAAACAACAACAACACACACATCACTGAATTCCTTCATCTGAAGAGCCTGTTTCAAATGAACGCATTCAGTCCATAAACTATGCTCACTACCTCTGCTGAACGAGAAGCACACAATGAATACATTGGTCATATAGTAAAGTCACAATAGATCTCATGGAACTTGTTCACAGAATTTTTTTTGTTCCTAGTGCATTCTAGATCATAATTATGTCATTTTTATTATCATTCACTGTAGAGTTTTGGTCAGATGTAGCTTAAAATGGTCTGTAGTTCCAGAAACTAGAGAAGACGGAAATCTGCAAATAAAAAAAAGGATAGAAATGAACATTAGATAAGTGTTGGGGAAAGTTACTTTTAAAAGTAACACCTTGTCTACACCAGATGTGACCGTTGTCGCATCTCATCGAGCATTACGATATTGCGTTACTCCCTAAAAAAAGTAGCTTAGTTACTTTTTACAGAAAGTAATGCGTTATATTTACTTTTGTTACTTTTTGTCACCTGAGCTGTTTGTTTGTGTTTATAACAAAAAAAAAAAGTTCTATTTTGGGCAAATGTAAAGGCCCTTTTACACCAAAAGTGAAACGAATAAGCCTCAGGCTGGAGGAAATGCAAATTCATGCTCAAATGCTGCCATTCTGGAATACAGAAGAATAGGACGCAGGACAAAAGTAAATATTGTCACATTTAGTCTAAAACTAGTCATGTTTACACAAAATGCCTCCTAGGAAGTTAGAATGTACAAGGTGGGAAGTCGTGTTTACGACGGCAGGTGCGTTCAAGTCACTTTTGTTGTTGTAAGATGGCGGTGTGCCTTATCTAAATTAATTAGACAAAAATACAGCACTTCTACTTATAGAATATGAAGAACAAAGAATGTGCATCAGTTGAGTTTAGCTTTTTT
This sequence comes from Megalobrama amblycephala, assembly GCF_018812025.1. NCBI lineage: Eukaryota > Metazoa > Chordata > Actinopteri > Cypriniformes > Xenocyprididae > Megalobrama > Megalobrama amblycephala. The sequence goes on from NC_063044.1 coordinate 45,558,041, forward strand.
ATATTTTTAATTAATTTATGAAGCCACTGTAAACCTTATCGTTACATATTATAATGCTACCATATTTTGTGCAGGCATTAAGCTTACTTCGTTGTAAATAGAAAAGTCTGTCTAATGTCAACGCTAAATACCTATAATATTGTGGTACTCTGCCATGTTTCTCACTGACACGCCCCCAACTCGTACAGATCAGGGCTTAAAAAAAGAAAAAGAAAAAAAAAGACGAACTTCTCACTCGAATTTACGTTCATGTGCGTTCAGCTCGTAAATACGATCTTTCCGACATGACTTGAACGCACCAATACTCCCGATTTCTCTCAACATGGGGGACAGGAGAAGTGTCAGTCAATACATGGAAAACAAAGTAACTTGCGTTACTTATTTGAAAACGTAACGTTACTTTACTAGTAACTTGAAAAAAGTAATCTGATTACGTAACTCAAGTTACTTATAATGCGTTACCCTCAATACTGTTGATTACAGCATTCCATTCAGATCTGCTCCCGTTGTGTTAAATTTTTTTGCTTTGCTTTTTGCACTGGTCGAGCATTATAATCAATCTGACACGTCAACTTCAATGGTGAATCTCAGGCCAATCATTAACAACAGCTGTTGAGTTTTAACTGGTCTGATCCACATTTTACTCTACTGTTCAAAGTTTGGTGTCAGTACGATTTTTTTAAGCAAGGATACATTAAACTTCAGCAAACGGTTCAGTAAAAGACTTGTGTTACAAAAGATTTCTATTTCAAATAATTGCTGTTCTTTGGGCTGCTGACAATTCAGTTTTGCCATCACAGGAATAAATTACATTTTAAAATGTATTCAAATGAAAAACACATTTTAAATTGTAATAATATTTCACACTGTTTTTACTGTATTTTTCTGACCCCAAACTTCTAAATGGTTGTGAATGTTTAACTTTTATGTTGACTGGCATACTAAAGAGTGCTAAGACACATTTCACTCAAAAACAAGCTTGAAAATCATTGTTGGTAATTTTGAAAAATGATCCTAGTAATTCTATTAGTCAAAATTAATAGTAAAAGTAATAACAGCAAATAATAATATTAATATTAACAGATTAGTGATTACAATATCAGGGTGATTATCAACAATTTTTACCATAATCGTTCAGGCCTAATTCTGAACTGAAGTCTCCCTGATAACCTTCTGATGTCAATCTGTTACCATGCAATGTTCTTCAGTTATGACGGTGACAGTGCAGGTGAGATCATATGTTACCATATCAACAGGCCACACCCACCTTATCTTTGAGCTGCTGACAGAGCTGCAGGGAAATGGTGAAAAACACCAGAGTGTCATTCAGCCACGGCACTACACACTCCACCTTATGGACGTGGCTCACCTCAAACTTGGTGTTGTTGTATTCGCTTGAGGAGAAAATAAAATAATATGAAATGATACAAAACCTTCATCAAACAGACAGAATGAGCAGAATGACATTATGATACTGTATGAGACTGGCTGCTGTCGCAGCATGAAAACAGGAAATGTGATGATGATCACTTACAACATTGCTCCTGGATTATGCAGTACTGAACTTCCTGCTGGTTTGAAGTTCTAACAGAAAACAATAATTATGCATTTTAAAACAGACACATTCATGTTAAGCTTGACTGTAAAGCCATGCAAACTAAGTGTTTTCTTGATTTTTAAATGGCTTGATACCTTAGTAGTGTTAGGCTGCAGCACATGTAGTTGATAGACGGTCAGACAGAGTTTACTGAGATTGATATAGAAGTTCACCATCACATCCCCAGGCATTGGAGGTGTGAACATTTTCTGGAAAGAACAGGAGAAATATTCATAACAGCACATGGAGAATCCACATTTTAGATCTAGTGAAGATCCACATACTAACCATTAGGCCACTGGCTGCGAGCTCAGGAAGAGTCATGCTGGCCGGGGTCGTGAGTCGGTTACGGGCTCGGGTCAACTGAAGCATTATTGCATCCATGAGCTGTAACACAAATGATGCCAAGTGCAATCTTACTTCACATACAATACCAGTGAAAACGATAAGACTGTTTGTGAGGAAACAATGTTCCTATTCCTGAATAACCTGTAGCGCACAACAGCTTTAAACATACTCATGGCAAAGCTCAGTTATGCAAATAACAAGTACACAAGAAGGATACCAGAGGCCAGATTCAAGAAAGAATAATGATGTTCTTAATTTTAACTGCTATTTTCTTCTAATTCACAAGATGTAATATACAGTGCCCTCCACAATTATTGGCACCCTTAGTAAATATGAGCAAAGACAGCTGTGAAAATACATCTGCATTGTTTATCCTTTTGATCTTTCATTCAAAAAATTCACAAAATTCTAACCTTTTATTGAAGTAAAAGAATTGAAAGTGGGGGGAAACTCACATTATGAAAAAAATTTTTTTTCTCCAATACACGTTGGCCACGATTATTGGCACCCCTAGAAATTCTTATGAGTAAAATATCTCTGAAGTATATTCCCATTCATATTTATGTTTTTTAGCACACCAGGGTGATTATGAACATGAAATTGTCCAGCCATGACTTCCTGTTCCACAGGAGAATAAACATGAGGAAACGCAAAGGTCAAATTCCCTTAATCATTCATCACAATGAGTAAAACCAAAGAATATAGTTCTGATGTGCAGCAAAAGATTGTTGAGCTTCACAAAATAGAAAGTGGCTGTAAGAAAATAGCTAAAGCATTGAAAATCCCCATTTCCACTATCAGGGCAATAATTAAGAAGTTTCAATCAACTAAAGATGTTACAAATCTGCCCGGAAGAGGACATGTGTCTAAATCATCCTAATGCATGGTGTGGAGGAGAGTTTGAGTGGCCAAAGACTCTCCAAGGATCACAGCTGGAGAACTGCAGAGATTAGTTAAGTCTTGAGTCTCAGAAAGCATAAAAAAAAAAAAAAAAAAAGATCAAAATCACCTACATCCCCAAAAGTTGTTCCGGAGGGTTTCAAGAAAAATCCTCTGCTCTCATCCAGAAACAATCTCCAGCATATTCAGTTGTCAGACACGACTAAAACTTCAAACGGGACCGGCTTCTATGGTCAGATGAAACTAAAAAAAAAAAAGAGCTTTTTGGCAGCAAACCCACCAGATGGGTTTGGTGCACACATGGATAAAAAGTACCCCATGCCCACGGTTAAATCTACTGCTGGATCTGTAATGTTGTGGGCCTATTTTTCTGCTGGAGGTCCTGGACATCTTGTTCAGATACATGGTATCATGGATTCTATCAAACACCAACAGATAAAAAGATAAAAAAAATCAAAACCTGACCGCTTCTGCTAGAAATCCAATATTGGGCCGTGGTTGGATCTTCCATCAGGACAATGATCCAAAACAAACATCAAAACCAACACAAAAATGTGTCTCTGAGCACAAAATGAAGCTTCTGCCATGGCCATCCCAGTCCTCTGACCTGAACCCTAAAGAAGATGAGTGGAGTGAACTGAAGAGAAGCAGCACCAACATGGAGAATTTGGGAATCTGAAGGATCTGGAGAGATTCTGCATGAAGGAATGGTCTCTGATCTCTTTTCAGGTGTTCTCCAAACTCATCAGGCTTTATAGGTGAAGACTCAGAGCTGTTATCTTGAGAAAAGGATGTTGCAAAAAGTATTGAATAAAAGGGTGCCAATAATTGTGGCCAACGTGTTTTGGAGAAAAACTTTTATTTCATAATGTGAATTTTCCCCCACTTTCAATTCTTTTCCTTCAATGAAAGGTTAGATTTTTGTGAATTTTATGAATTAAAGATCAAAAGGATAAACAATGCAGATTTATTTTCACAGCACCTTTGCTCATATTTACTAAGGGTGCCAATAATTGTGGAGGGCACTGTAAGTCTCTGGTGTCTCCAGAATGTGTCTGTGAAGTTTCAGCTCAAAATACCCCACAGATTATTTATTATAGCTTGGCAAATGGAGTCGGACACTGATGGATAAACTCAGGAAGAAGTTACATCTTTTAGAATACAACTGGACATTTCTGAATGGTTAGTGGATAAATTTATGTAGTTGCTGTGGAGTTGATTCAATTCATCGACTATCATGTGCCGTCATGTTAATCTTTTTTGCAAATCCAGCGTTGAATTGACCCTCGTTTATGAAGCAGTCTGGTGTAAAATGACGGCATGGCAACAACACTCTTCCTTCTCTCTAAAGCAGCCCAACATGGCCTCACCCCCTTTGTTGCGTTGTTCTAAAAGATAATATATTCATGAAGAATTGTTTTTTTTTTTAACAGGAATGAAAACAAGGCTGTGAGGGATAGAAGTACAGTTCATTCAATGGTTTGTACTGTCATTTAACCCAGTGGGGGTTCAATCTTGATGAAACATTGTCTGTAGACAACTTCAGTAGATTTGAAGGTTGTGAGTTATGAAAATGATGTGATCTAGGACCTTTATTCTGTGTACACCATTATAAATACTGCAAGTCTATCCCTCACAGCCTCATTTTCATCAGTGTTAAATTCAATTTAATATGGTGTCTACCCTGACTTTTGATGAATTTGAAATTTAGTACCAACTCTACAAAAAGTCCAATAAGATCTTATGAATACAACATTTCTCGGCAGCATTCAGCACAACATATTCATTAGCAGCACATAGACAGATACAGGTCGCAAGAAAGACGGAGCGCTACATCTTAAAAGTAGCTATTTAAAATACATGGGGTATTAAAAAACATGTTAACTAATTAAGCTAATTAAGCATGGTAATCTGCAGGCAGCACAGAATGATGGCCATCTTAAGTAAAGAAAAACTATGAATTTTTAAACTTGCTAAGTATTTATTTTAAGAAATGTCTTCTTTCCTAAGAAGATTTTTGTGAATCTGGTTCCTGCGCAACAACATGCAAATATTTGCGACCAGCAAATTTAACAGCTAGATGTTTTTACAGGTGAAAAACAAACCTTATTGACCTCCGCCCCAGTTTTAAAGTGATAACTCTCGTCACGGCTGCTTAGCAACTGCAAGGCCTGATTCACATGGTTTCGGGCATCCTGGATCTGAGGAGGGGCAGAATGATCATTTTAACAGCTATTTTTATGAGAGAATAATATCAAACCACTCCATAACAGATAATGTTCAAGGGAGAAAGAAACATTACCTGCTGCAGTTTCCACTGTTTATCATCTCGGAATGCAAAATGCATGACTTGACTGCTTTTAGTGACTTTGATATTAATATCCTGCAAAGAAAAACAAAAAAATAATTATATATAAAATATAAATAATTCTGCCTATAATTGAGCTGAGATAATGAACTAAACTGCACTGCAAGTGTCTTTGCAATTCCACTGGTTGACATCAAGTTGTTTTGATGAATTTAGTATCATATATTTTATAAACTCCAGTTAGTGTACCAGAAGCAAACCAGCGCCATTCCTGCTGAAAGCTGCTATTTCATTTCTCTGATGTTGTGAAACATACTTACAGCCTGAGTCAGAGCTTCTCCTTGTAGCGTCAAGACTCCTTTAACCTGGTCCATCCTAATGAAATAAAAATGATAAATGTATTTCTATAATGAAGCACTGTACACATTCCCATAAAACTGTAACAACAAAAATCATAGATTACTGTAGTCTTTAAATCTAACATTATCCAAACTGAGTCGTCACATGGATCTTACGTTGAGCTGCCCAGAATGAAGTTCTCTTGTTTCAGTTGTCCTTCCAGACCTGGTGATGGCACTGAAAAACGCCTTGATGCCTCCTTTAGTGAAATCACACAAACACTCTTATTAATGCACTTTTCTTTTGCACAATAATACAGAATTCATTTATCATAAGCTATTTATCAAGTATCTAAAGATACCTTCAAAATGTCCTGCAGCTGTTTCAGCACTGCATGCACCTCCTCTTTCAGCAGCCAATTAAATTCCTCCTCCTAAAAGCACATCAACTTGCCTTAAAGACTTTGTTCACTAAAAATGAACATGACTCTTTGTTTTGTGGAACTCAAAATGGAGATGTGGTGGAGACTAAAACTCTCAGTCATCCTTCACTTTCACTGCATACTTTTATTTCTATACAGTGAAAGTCAATGGTGACTGAAACTCCTGTTCTAACATTTTTAAGCAAAAAAAAAAAAAAAAAAGATTTGTAAATCATTTCTGAACGAACTATCACTTTAAATCTGCTGCAAAATCGATCGGTGTGTTGCATTACTGGGGGAACCAGTGGTCAGAAGCAGCATCAATACATTCTGAACAGAGCAATGATAAGACAGAACAAATCACTGTTTAATTGTTTAAGCATTCACACTGGGATGCATTTGAACTTTGTCCCACCAGATGCGCTGCACAATTTCACCAACGAGCTCTGTCTGCTCCGCAAAGAAACATACACATCTGAAACGGCAACGCACCTGAAATTTGCATCTGAAAATGACTGTTCATAATCAAATCAGTAATGTCTGTGATGCCTCTGGTACATTTATTAAACACAAATTAATCTCTCACCAGCACAGTCCTCTCTGCTTGACTCGCGGCGGTCATTTTCGCTAGTTCCGATAGAGTAGATCGCTCTGCTCCGAGCATTACAATTCAATAAAGCTGTCCAAAATCTGTTAAAAATGAGCTGAGCAGTCAGCTGTTTAGCGTGACGGGCTAGACGATCACACATAAACAATTAGGCTTAACACCGCCCCCAACTCCCAAACTTCCGGTTTGTGTAACCTTGAAATCTTCCGTCTTCAAAATGTACTTGAATATTTATTTCTGTAAATTAAATAAAATATTAATAATAATAATAATAAAACAATAAATAATTAGTATGTAATGGAATTGCAGAGTTTTTATTTTTGCACATTTTCTGCAGTTTTGTATTAGTTAGGGAGGGTTAGTGCTGCTGGGTAGATTATTTACATATTGTAGTTACTGATTGTAAATTAAAGGGTTAGTTCACCCAAAAATGAAAATAACGTAATTTATTACTCACCCTCATGCCGTTTTACACCCGTAAGACCTTCGTTCATCTTTGGAACACAAATTAAGATATTTTTGTTGAAATCCGATGACTCAGTGAGGCCTGCATAGGGAGCAATGACATTTCCTCTCTCAAGATCCATTAATGTACTAAAAACATATTTAAATCAGTTCATGTGAGTACAGTGGATCAATATTAATATTATAAAGTGACGAGAATATTTTTGGAGTGCCAAAAAAAACAAGATAACGACTTAGTGATGTCCGATTTCAAAACACTGCTTCATGAAGCATCGGAGCACAAATGAATCAGTGAATCAAGTGGCTGGTCTGTGTGTGCAATATGTCACATGTAAGCAATATGCTTTTTCAGAAAGGAAATTTTAAAACATGAAAATGATTATAGAGTAACATGAGTAATACTTATATAAGAGTAATATGTAATCAATTAAAAGTAAATTTAGTCTGATTAAGAGTATTTTAAAATGTAACAATCTAATTACAAGTACTTAATCAGGGTTCCCACTCTTTTTCAACAATCATTTTCCAGGACATTTTCAATTTTACAACAGCGGGAATAAAAGAGAAGGATCACGCCCTAAAGTCGTATATTGCTCTCTACGTCTTTAAAAGGCTTACAGTTTATTGCCATGACTTATAAAATCTGTTTTTTAATATGAGCTCTTAATCATACATTATGACTATGGAAGCTTGTTTCCGTCACAGAATAAAAAATTTAAAAAAGGAAATTGCAACTTTGCATCTTTTTATCTTGCTATTCAGATTTTTTATCTTGCAATTGCAAATTTACATAACTGTGATTTGATAATCGCAATTGCAAGATATAGTCATGAAGACTGATTTTTTATAGACAGACAGATTGAGCGTGACTCTTGAAGGACCGGCACCACATCCTCTTGTACCACTGTTTAAGAATTTATCTTCCAGAATCTGGCAGTATGTTTTGGAAGATCATTATGGACTTTACAGGATAGGAGATGGACTAAAAATGAACTCCCACACCTTACTGCCAGATTCTGGAAGATAAATTCTTAAACAGTGGTACAAGAGGATGTGGTGCTGGTCCTTCAAGAGTCACTCTCAATCTGGGGTGCGTTTCCCAAAGCGAACTATGGTCGCAAGTTCTGTCGTTACCAATAGAGTTCAATGGGACTTACGACCATTGTTCACCAACAATGCTTTTGGGAAACGCACCCGTCTGTCTATAAGGCCTATATATCAGTCTTGTATTTTACTAAAATTCGGTATGTGATTCTAATTAAATGGGGGTCATTTTTTAGGATTCTTTACCTAACCTAAGTCTCTAAAATCCTGACACCTTGCACTTCTAATTTTTTACTTTTCAGTTTGAGTTAAATCTCTGTTTTGGCTCATTTTATCTGTTAAAAAAACAAAAAAAAAACAAAACAAAAAAAACTGCTTAATAATTATGCACACCTCAAAAGGCATTTTTCACTTCCAGCCTTCATGAACAATTATATATCACATAAATTATTAAATACAAAATTAATAGTAATTATTAAGATTGATGTGGTTTGGAATTGGAAAAATGTGCTTGGAAAAAAAAAAAAAAGAGAAATTATCAGAAAGTCAACTTGAATAATAACTATGCACGCAGTGTAGTTAGCAAGTTAGTGAATTAGGTAGCTGCTTACCAGTTAACATTCGCTGCATACATTTAAGCAGTTAGTAACATTAGGTAACTGCTGCAAGTGGCAACACAAGACTAAACATCATTGAAAATACTTCTCCCATGTGTCAAAACTAAGCATTCCTGAACATCACACTTTCTGCAACTAATGGTAATTGGGCCAGTGATAAAACTCTGTTCTTGGCTTAAGAAAAACCAAAGAATTTAAAAAAAAAAATCATTTTCCAGGACATTTTACATTTCCTCTAATTTTCCATGCATTTTCCAGGACTGGAAAATTTGTTATCAATTTTCCAGGACCAGTGGGAACCCTGTTAATGTTTGTAATGATTGTAATCCAAATTACATTTGATCAGTCACTACCCAGTACTGTATGTATATGTATATACAGTAAAATTTATTCAGACACCTTGAAATTTTCATTAATTATTAGTTTATTCACTACAGTTTAAAAAATGGTAATAAAATATGAGATCTCAGAGTTAAACTGTGTCAGATAACTTGTCAGATAACACTTAAGCAAAACATGGTCAGGTCAAAGTGTATGAATAATTTTTTTTAATCAATTTTACTGGTAGTCCACTGTATGAAGAATTTTTGGGTATGTCACAGTTTACTTTATTTTGCTATCCTCACTTACATAAAGTATATAATAAATTATATTTTTACACTTAGTAAAAAAAAAAAAAAAAAAAAAAAAAAAAAAAAAATATATATATATATATAAAAAAAAGTAAGAATCATTTTTGGTTTGACTACATCAAATATATATATATATATATATATATATATATATATATATATATATATATATATATATATATATATATATATATATATATATATATATATATATATATATATAGAGAGTCAAACCAAATACACACATATCTATACATAATTTATTTTTAAGAATACAACAATATAACATGGACATGAAACCTAAACACCACTAGTTGGATTTTCGGTTTGTTTATTATTCAGAGGGTTCAGTTGACCGCACAAACAAAAAAGAAAAGAAATTTCACATTTACATGAAATTATAAATAACTCCGATTATAACACCAATACCTTCCTTGCACAACTGGAATCAAGTTGTCAGTATGTCATTACCAACTCTGTTTAAGCCACAAAAATCAAACCATTTACAGTAAATAAACCCATTAGCTAAGACAAAAGAACAGCCTACAATATTAAGACACCATGATTAATAAATTCAGTAGAGTCAAACTGAAAGCATGTTATTCCATGTATTCAAATAACCCAACCCATTCATGGGGATATATACAACGTCTTAATCTTACAGAGTCCTTAGTAATCACAAAATTCTCATCTATAATCAAAGTCTTTTTTTTTTTTTCTTTTTTTTTGGCAGAATAATTTATAGAAAAGGAATCACCCTGTACTTGTTTTGAGTTTTAAACAAAATACCAAAATAACCAAATTATACGCAACTGAATTTATGTCTTGTAATATCACTTAAAATTAACAAATGCAATCCTAATTTAGGGATAAAATGCAGCAAAACTTGAAAGTCTGTTTTATATTTTTCATAACTGAAATTAAAATAAAAATTGTGTCAATTAGTCTTTTTTTTTTTAAAAATGAGACAAAAGAAAATCAAAAGGCAACAGATCAATCTGCCAGCTGACTGACTTGGACAAAATAAGATAAGCCCAATTTAAAAATGTTCAAATAAAGCAAAATTACAATAATAATAATAATAATAATAATGATAAAAAAACCTTCAAATGTCAAAATGATTCTTTTCTTTTTTGCAGTCCAATTGAAAGATTTTAATGCTGTGATACAAATCTGACCCTAAAGCAGTAGAGCTGGAAAACAAGACGTTCTACTGCAGAAATGATTCAAAACCTATTGGATAACTTTCAGCATTAACTTCATTGTAAATGATAAATCATTTCAAGATCCAAGTTACTCTCACACAACCAACTTCCAAAAAAAAAAAAAAAATACTGCATTTCTGATAAGGCAATAAAAACAAAAAACATTAATTTCTGAACAGGGGACCTCAAAAAAAAAAAAACAAAAAAAAAAAAACTAAAACGTACGGCCAAATTGCACCTGACATGACGGTGTTCTTTAGAGTTAAAATAAATAAATACATCTATCTTATATGGGTATTAAGGCAATGCAGTGGCTTTTATCTTCGTCGTGCTCCTCAAGCCTGTTTGTGATCAAAAATTCATACTTTACAGATTTCTGAACATCGAAAATTACAATGAGGGAATTCATTTGTAAAGATATGAATGATAAATAAAACCCTAGCCTCTTCAAACAACACTGCATCGTATGCAGTAGCCTTAACGAAATGCGGATATAATACACTGCACAGTCTATCATAAAATAATCATTCGCAGGGAGTCTAATAACCTCCCTTTGAGCATACGTGCAGCAATATTACAGTCAGTGCAACGCTCAGATTAGGCTGCTAAAGAGATCCCATTATACATGGGAAAACATATCACTGGTGCCCAACAAAATTCATCAGCAGAGGAGAGAAAGACAGAGGGAGAGTAACAAAGAAGTAGGTGAGGTTTGTGGTCCAGGACGTAGAGCACATCTACAGAATTAGTGAATATATGCTCTGTAGACTGCAGACATGTCATTGTCCGACTGGTCCAATGCTTTTGCTCTCTTGTACACCTGCAGAAATATGAAATAATGCATTACTCTAGTGGAAGCATATGCAGAAATTGCATTTAGTCCTAGAGAAAACAATTAAATTGGGGGTGTAATGCTATTTCATGCACTCTGACTTATTTACACTGTTAAAGAGTTGGATTCTCATGCTAAACATGGCCAAAGTTTCAAAACACGAGTTGGACGTATGACGGAGTATTTCTGTGCCAAAAATACTCTTCCAAATCCTCATGAACTTCAGGGTCTTTTTTTCGAGTATGGGCCTGTGTGACATAAACGGGGGTGGAATTCCTTGTACGGACACTTCTCCCGGAAGAGCGTGTGCACACGTCGACCAGAGAGAGAGCAAGAGGACGCCCATCAACGTGCGTTCAGCTTTACAGAAGTCGTCGGCAGCACTGCACAATTCACAGGACTTCACGAAATCAACAATGTCACCAAAGAAGTGTGTTTTTGGTTGTGAGGGAAAGATAATCTTGCTTTCCAGCATTAAGTGGAGCTGAGAGTTTTGTGCTCTCGCATTACATTGATGTACTCTCGATATTTGTTATTAAAATAACCATAGAAACTGATAGTTGCATTCACTTTTTTATTGGTTAAAATGAATGGAGAATATCTTGTGTTTTTCTGTGGCTGCTCGAGCCCTCAGGATCAGTGCTTATGGTTTAAAGGTGCCGAAGAACATGTTTTTAAAAGATGTAATATAAGTATAAGGTGTCCCCTGAATGTGTCTGTGAAGTTTCAGCTCAAAATACCCCATAGTTTTTTTTAAATAAATTTTTTAACTGCCTATTTTGGGGCATCATTATAAATGCGCCGATTCAGGGTGTGCGGCCCCTTTAATTCTCGTGCTCCACGCCCCAAGAGCTCACGCTTGCCTTAAACAACATAAAGTTCACACAGCTAATATAACCCTCAAAATGGATCTTTACAAAGTGTTCGTCATGCAACATGTCTAATCGCGTAAGTACAGTGTTTATTTTGATGTTTACATTGATTCTGAATGAGTTTGATAGTGTTGCGTGGCTAAAGCTAACATTACACACTGTTGGAGAGATTTATAAAGAATGAAGTTGTGTTTATGAATTATACAGATCGCAAGTGTTTAAAAATGAAAATAGCGATGGATCTCTTGTCTCCGTGAATACAGTAAGAAACTACAGTAACTTTAACCACATCTAACAGTACATTAGCAACATGCTAACGAAACATTTAGAAAGACAATTCACAAATATCACTAAAAATATCATGTTATCATGGATCATGTCAGTTATTATTGCTCCATCTGCCATTTTTCACTATTGTTCTTGCTTGCTTACCTAGTCTGATGATTCGGCTGTGTGCAGCTCCAGACGTTAATACTGGCTGCCCTTGTCTGATGCCTTGAACATGAGCTGGCATATGCAAATATTGGGGGCGTACATATTAATGATCCCGACTGTTACGTAACAGTTGGTGTTATGTTGAGATTCACCTGTTCTTTGGAGGTCTTTTAAACAAATGAGATTTATATAAGGAGGAGGAAACAATGGAGTTTGAGACTCACTGTATGTCATTTCCATGTGCTGAACTCTTGTTATTTAACTGTGCCAAGGTAAATTCAATTTTTGAATCAAGGGCACCTTTAATAAACAAGGCCCAGTTCCACGCTGGATTTACAGATTGTTTAAAACTGAAAGATAGAGCGGTCACAGCGGTAATGATCCCGGTCATGAGTCTGAACCGCAGGCGGTGAGTAAAACTGCTTCAAATGTCTGTTGGCAATAAGCGCCTAAGTGCATATAATGTAAACAACACGAACGTAGTGAATTCATAAATTTGTTATTCATCATTCACTATACGCTATATTCATTATAGTGATTCAAAAGTTATCCATGGATAATGCGATGGTGTATTGTGTGTTTAAATACATCTGTTTAGCTGACCATTGATAGCTTGCAGCCGATCTCTACACAAAAAGCGTGCTCGTGACAGCTCGTCACTCTATCTCCGCTCACACGACACGCCTCCAGGCGCTCGGCTGTTTTCGTAAAGACTCGGTATGTGTATGTATCTTTTATAAATATGATCAAACTAAAGACTTTTCGTCGATATGAAGGATGCTGTACTACTCTATAGGTACTTAAGATTAACATGAGATTGGCAGAAACTGTGTGTGATCCCCCCCCTTTAAGGTTTTAATGTTTACAGATAAGCTGATAACTCATTTTATGGCCGATAGTGATAAATAGCATATATTAAAATTCTATATTACTACTACTACATAATAAATAATATAAAGATAAAACTCTAAAGAGAAAATTCAATCATTTTAAAAAATGCTACAAGTGAATTTAGGCATCACATTATAAAGTATTGTAAAAAATAAAATAAAATGGATATTCATTTTGAGATTTGCTAATGATTGCATTTAACCGGTTTGTTACATTATTGGTTCTTTTAAATATGAATTTTATGTGAATGTTAGATGACAATAAAAGGTAATCCAAATGTAAAAATAGGGAAAATGATCAGCACAATTAAAGGGGTCATGAACTGCGTTGTTTTATTGTTTTATAATGTTTCCTGGGGTGGACTTATCATGTTAGTATGCTTTTTACATAAAAAAAATTGTCAATTTAGAAATAAAAGGTATTTTTGCTACCCTGATTTTAACCCTCTGATTTGAACGCTCTGTTTTAAGGAGCGTGTCTGCTGTGATCAAAAAACATCTTTCCATTTGAAATAGACAAGTATTACTCTCTCTTTTAGCAGGTTTTTACTATTACAGCTCTCGAGGTTAACTAATCGTGAAAATTGCTGCATTACAATTTCTGCACACTAACGAATGCTTTCATTGTAGCTAATTTATATCGCTTTTAACTGTGTAAAAGCGATATAAATCAGAGATTTGTTGAATAAAACAGGAGTTTTGGCATGAGTCCAGAACTCAGTCACTGAAACTTGCACTGTTTGATTGACAGCTCCAGCGTTCTTTGATCGCTTCATATAATTTAATCACCGTTTAAATAACAGATTATTTTCATCCTACTAACAACAACGTGAAGTTGAACATTTAGTCACTGGTTTGATTTACTGACACATAGACAAAGAACAGCTGACTGTACATGAATCATTACACATCAGATCAAGCATTAGAACAGTAGGAGTAACTCAGTTATTTACATGTTGTTGCGTTATTGTCGAGTCCTTATCGTAAAAGTCTGTTTGCAAAGCCGAAGTGTGATTGATTTACCAAAGAATCCACAGGGAAATACCAAATACTAATAAATAAAGCTCAACTGAGACATTCACATTGTTGAAAATAACCATATTCCTACCAATGTTAATTTTAGTCCTGTATCGCTCTCCTCTCCTCCTCATCTAACTAACACACTAGTAGGCGGGGCTAATGTTGCAATTATGAAGTAGGCGTTGATCTCTTCTGCGGAGGTGGTGTTTCACCTATCTATAGATAGACACATTCTAGGATCAGTCGTTGGCTGGGCCTGGTGTCAATAAAAGCTTTTATTTGACTAACAAGACAGTTTTCAGTTCTGAAACTTACAGGATATTCTTATAGTACGATGACCTCTTATATATCAAAACCTCAAGGAAAAGTTGATTTCTCAATTCATGACCCCTTTAAATATCCAATAATTTAATTCAAAGATGACACTCCAAAATAATCAATTCAGTTACCAAATGTTGTCTTACCTCATTTGCAGCTGCTGCCATTGGTGTTGGATGATTGACCGAATCTCCCATTGAAATGGCTAATCTCAGATCTTTCTGAATATGTTTCAGGTAGTAATCAGGTTTGAAGTTGCCTTGCAAGATATCTGCAAAGAAAACAATTAAATGTTAAATTAATAAGGTCAATTCTAGTATTATTTTAATAGTTCCAAAGGTTAAATTGTCATACTGAGTTGCCTCTAGATTCCAATAGTTACCATTTTCCACTCAAGTTTTGCAAGTTCTGTAACATTCCTCAAAAAATTTGCACAATCGATGACTAAATAGGCATTTGGTGGGCAGCGTTTGACTGAGACCAAAGGTTACGATCTCCAAGCAGCACCATGTTACAGAAAATGGTTAAAGGCAGGAGGATTCAAAAGCAGCAACTTACAACTCAGAAATACTATCAAAAATGACTAGCATACAGATCAAAAATAGACTTCATTGTAATCACTTATGTTTAGTAGAATCTTTAACACATTTACAAGTAAACCTACTCTGGCATTTCTGGTCCACAAATGTGCTTGCCATCTGTCCTTGGCAAAGAATATCCAAGAATGTTTGTTGTGACTGTCCCGTGGCCTGCGCCAAGGTCAATCCCTCTGCGATGGTTGCCATGAAACTGCCTTGAACCATGTTAAGGATCAACATCATTCTTGCGGCATTTCCTGCTTCCCCTGCTTCGTTGGACAGGACAAAGTTAATATCACATGGTAACATGCAAAATCAATCTCGCACACAGCCCACACGCCACAAATGAAAGTTGGTAGTACCTATGAAGAAAGACGTCTTCCCCATTGCCTGGAAGCAGCTGCTACAATCTTCATAAACACTGCGGTCACCTGCAGCAACAATGACCAGCATACCATCATTGGAAAGCTGCTGGCTGCCCGATACCGGGGCTTCTAGGAATCTGCCGCCTCTGGACGTGATGACCTACAGATTCAAATGAACCTTAGTTATACACTAGTGCTGTCAAAATGAATGCATGTGATTATTTTTTTTCAGTTTAACGCGTTAAAAATATTTAACGCAGCATCCGATTTTTTCGTCATCCTTTAGCTAACGTTACATATGATCACGCTCTTGTTCATGCAAATGCTTTTAAACCATTCAAGGACAACAAGACACAAAAGAGAACACAGTGTGGTATTGGTGAGCGTCTGTGAATCTCCTGTCTGTGTGATACACACACAAACGAGTCGTGCGCATAGAAAGCTGCTTCAGACAGTGTGCCAGCGTTCGGCCGAATAATGCTACTTAGCAGATTGTGCTACCAACACTATTTATGCATTGTTTTAGGGGTATGGACATTAATAAATCCTCAAACCACATGAATATGATTGCTGGTAGCACAATCTGATAGGCAGCGGCTGCAAGGAGTTCTCTTTCGCGCTGGAATGGACAAAAACACAAAATTATGCCAGAATGCCCGTTTTGTCGAGTATCCTTGTAAGCACAGTCTTAAATGAGTTAAATAAAGTCTTAAATGAACACAAAATGTTGTGAGAAAATAGGATGCATATCCGCGTCATGTGCGGCAGGTCTTAAAGTGACAGCAGCCTAATAAACTTGCTACAGTCTTCCATTCATGTTAATCAAAGAAAAAGAAAATCACTCAGTGCTCTTAATTGAATAACTTTTTTAGCTTTAATAAAAATTAATCTTTATTTTAATCTAAATTATGCAGTGAAGTGTTTGATAACTGCTTTGATTCTGGATATTTCCAACCTGTTAGATCAAATATTGAAAATATAGTCTTTGTGTTGTTTCTACATTAATTTGGAGATTAAATGTGAAACTATTACAATAAAAAAAAATATATTAAACACTTTAATGTTAGGTGCGATTAATCGTGATTAATTACAGAAAAATGAGCGATTAATTAGTTAATTTCTTTTAATCGATCGACAGCACTATTATAGACTTATTAGTTATAGATGTTAATAACCTGACAGACCTGTATGGATGATGTTGGTTACCTGTGAGAGCTCTGTGATGGTTTCTGGATCAACAGTCGACATCTCCACGTAACATTTGCCCGGTCTGATTCCCTGTAGGACTCCACTAGGACCTAACACAAGCTGAACAGAAATAATACTGTATATGTAAACCAAAGAAAAGCAGCTTGACAGATTGAAAACAAAGAGCCATTTACAAAACATTGACCTACATCTCTGGCAGCTTTAGGGTCTGATACACAGGAAAATGTGATATCGCACATGGACACAACCTCTGCAGGCGTTCGTCCTAATCTGGCACCTTCTTGGATGAACAAATCACACTGCAGATTGAAAAAAACAACAACAACAGTTGAAAACAAATCATTCACAAACTTAGTGTGACTTCAGAAGTGACCATATTTAAACACGTCTGATTGTACCTTTTCTGCTGTGCGATTCCAAACAGTCACAACATGCCCCATCTTCAACAAATTAGAAACCACACCACTTCCCATCAGCCCTAGTCCAAGGAACCCTATCCTGTTGTGAAAGAAAAATAAACTACATTACAAACATTATAGGTATCATCATAATTTAAGTGAACCGTTCAATTGGGAAATGAACACGGCTCAGCAGAACACAGTGACATCAGCAGGACAGGAAGTCTGTACAAATGCAAACACAGGCAAAAGGGGGGGAAAAAAACAGGTCTGGGGATTTTAAGAAAGTAGAGTTGCTCAAATGTTATTGTTAACAACTCAAATTATACAAATTTGAATGGAAATAAAATGAAATAATATATAAATATTAAAAGAGAAACTTAAATTACAAATATTATAAATAAAATGTTTTATAAATAAAAATAAGAGATTAGTAAAATTACTAAAACTGAAATAAATTAAAAGTTAAATAGAAAACAAAACAGTAACACTTTACAATAAGGTTCATTAGTTAACTACATTAGTTAACTATTAGTTAATTTCAACATTTACTAATACATGATTAAAATCAAATGTTGTATTTTGTTAACATTAGTTAATGCACTCTGAACTAACATGAATAAACAATGAACAACTGAATTTTTATTAACTAATGTTAACGAAGATAACAGTAAATACAAATGTATTTCTCATGGTTAGTTCATGTTAGTTAATACATTAACTAATGTTAACAAATGAACCTTATTGTAAAGTGTTACCAACAAAACGAAAAATGCACATACAAAATGACCAAATCTAAAATGAGAATAAACTGAAAATATAAAATAAAAGCTATACTAGTGTGATAAACACTACATTAGTGTATAAATAATACTAAAATAACTGATCGTAATTAATTGGAAAAATAATATATTTTTTTTTTTACCCAGCCTTATTCATCAATGACCTAAAATAGCACAGAATCATGAATAAATCTTTATTTCTAGGTTTTGAATCCCAGAATTTCAGTGTGGTCCCACTGTTTCTGACCACTAAAAATATGATTCTTTATTACCTTTTGTCTGTAGGCGTGATGCTGCCATTGATGGCTGTGCTGTCTGCTGCTTGAATAGATGTTGATCTTGTGTCCTTTTCAAAAATAAAACACACAATTATTACAATTACTCAGCAATTCTAGCCAGCTAATGCATCAGATTATTGAAGAAACCACAAGCTGTGTATTTCTAGGCAGTGCTCACCTCCTCGATTATCTTTAAACGTTTGGTGATGGGCTCCATTGATGAAGCTGGCTGTAAGGAAAGGGAAGGGTTTTTTGTAAATCAAAGTCAATTCAATATTCATCTTAGATTTTCTAGAAAGAGCAAAAAGTCTTGCACTCAAAGGATCCTAGATACACATTAAGGTGAAAACACCAAGAACAAAGCCAGGGAAGGAAAACCAGGTGGAAACCTTTTGGCCCAACAGTCACAAATGATCTTAAGTGCATGTTACTCATTGCTCTGCCGGCTTCCTGTAAGGATTTCTCATACATTATCCTCCGCTGTCATGTCACGCGGCTCATACTGCCATATCTGATGTGAGAGCCAGGAGCGAAGCCAGTGTTAGGAACTGAAAATCAAGTTATCATGCTCAGCCACATGCTCCTTTTCAGTTTAACTGAAACTTATACAGGGCAAGAAAACGGCTGACACAGCCTACATCAACATTTTAGAGAAAAGCCTCAGGCAATTAAGATCTCAGTGCCTCCTTTTTGGAGATAGAAATTTAAGATCAATTTGTTCTAACTGTGGCGCCTGAAAGCAAAAGGGCAAAAGGACAAGCAAGAAGGAAATGTTCCTCTGAAGAGGAAGTGCCAAGAGGAAAGGAAGAGTCATTTAAACAGTTTGCTAGTATAACTGGCACAGGAACAGAAGCACAAGAGTAACTTGGCCGGGCGCCTCTGCTGGCTGAAAACAATCTTTTCCAATACAGTCCCCCCACAATAAATCTAATCAATTATTTAAACACACTAGCCTGTACTGTGCAACCATAGCCAGGGTCCAAAATTAACGTTTTGCCACTCCTATGGACATAAATATTTATTATAACCCATGTATTTTGAATATTTGTATATTAAATAAGTATTTTTGTCCATGATTTCTAGCATATCTGTAGCAAACAGCTCACAATTGCAGTGGCACAAAAAACATTACAATTTTCTTTCTCATCATAGTATTGTTTTGGTGGCCTGTTAAATAACTATCACCCCACTTTTTGAACACAAGCTTGAAAACTACTCAAAATGGTTGCAGTTAACTTTTTATTTTATTAACATGTATAATTGGGGACATAACTGTCTCTTATGTCCAAAATTCAAATTTTCAGGAGAGATATTCAAAGTACAATAGTGAATCTACACTACTATTCAAAAGTTTCATAGGGTCAGTAATTTTTTTTAAGTCTCTTATGCTCACCAAAGCTGCTTTTAAGCAAAAATACAGTAAAAACAGTAATATTGTGAAATAACAGTTCAAAATAACGTTTTCTGTTTTAATATATTTTAAAGTGTAATTTATTCCTGTGATGCAAAGCTGTATTTTCATTATCATTACTTCACTCTTAAGTGTCACATGATCCTTCAGAAATCATTCTAATATGATGATTTGATGCTCAAGAAACATTTTTTTTCAGGATTCTTTGATTAATAGAATTCAGCATTCATTTGGAGTAGAAATGTTTTTACTGTCAATTCAGATCAATTTAATGTGTTCTTGCTGAATGAAAGTATTAAAAAATATATATCTTACTGACCCCAAACTTTTGAGTGGTAGTGTAAATGTTTAGCCATGTGGAGTACTGTAGTAAAATAAAAAGTGTTAATTTTGGACCCTGACCACAGCCCAGACAAAGACCTTTTAAACAGGACTACAAAACCATAGCCAAAAAAATAGGTTTTAACAGCAAAGCTGAGTACACGTCAGCTCATGATCAGAGGGGCAACCAATAAGCTCAACATAGCCTTGTTCTGCTACGTAACAAATTCAGTACAACTGCCATGCTGCAGATTTGGCCGAATAGCATCGCCAGAAGCAGTTTGGGGGAGGGAATTATTCTTAGATTATTAGAGCAGCCATTGTATGCGATGTGCAAGAGACAGGGGTAAGGTTGCACTAACTAGAAAATCATTCAGCATCCCAGTAAAATGTCTCCTTACCTTCTCAGACTGGCTGAGCAGAAAGTGATGGAAATGTGGGTCATCCTTTACTGGCTATAACGGAAGAGAGTTAAATTGGAAACTATTCTCCAAAGAGACTTACTGACCTGAGAGCTGTTTAATCTGCATCTAATTAAAGTGACATGGTGGAAGGTGCAACTACACAGTGAAGGAACTAATGACTTGCATTTTAAAAATAAGGTGTTTTGACACAAGCTAATTTGAGTGACTTAAAATAACCTTACTGGATTCTGTGTGTGCAGCTGCTATGAAAATTCACAGCTGTGACTGCACCTAACTCCATCAACCAACTGTGGATAAGTCTTATTGTTAACTAAAAAAAGGGTATTTTATGTGCAGAACCCATAAAAGTGCAGAAACAAACTGTGAATGTAACCTACACTGCTCTCCCATTTGAATCCTGATACTGTTCCAGCGACCAGCCGTTGTACAGAGGATGGCTCTGGGTCAGAATCAGTCTGTTCCTTAAGGGAAAGAGAGACACATTCACCTTGTGTATGAAACAAAGCCCTAAAATAGCTGCATCTCTACCCAGTCAAAATACAGCCATGCGAATGCATTGATCGCACTGCTAAAGATGACATCAGTCTCAGTGAATGGGTGGGTCCTGACTGACAAATCAGACACTGAAAAATATACAATTGTAACCTGACTCCACAGCAGGTACAACAGCAAATGGCCTTAGCAAAGGACAAAAAAGAAAGAAAAAATAAACTCGTCGGGTTATGATCTAACCTAACCCTCCACAGTGCCAATTAATGGTAAAGCATTATCTTCCAACCTTGTCCGATGAGCCACCCTTGAAGGCGTCTTCATCGTCCTCTTCAATGATCTTCATTGGTTTAGCTGCTTTACGGCCTTTATCTGACTTGCTTTTGTCATCAGAGTGTGTCTGTAAAACAAAAAGTTTTATGCAACGTTAGCAATTATTTCTGAAACACTTGCACTACCTGGTGAATTTCAAAGAACCTGTTTACAACTGGTACCAATGTATTCTGGGTGTCAATCATACGTGGACAACATTAAATAGGGGCTTAAATAGAGTTCAAAATGGTTTCTGATCTGATCGCTCAGATTCACAGGTAATCCCAGACAAAGCAAATAAGTGTAGCTTTAAACAAAATTAACCATCCAATTGAAAAGCACTTCCAAAGTATTACGTTATGAAAAAAATTCACCAGATGACTTGGCTTTATTTGGAAAGAATTAATCATTCTAGGATGATTGGGGTGATTTTGTAGGTGAGTAAACATGCATAGAAAATAATGAACAAATTACAAGCATAGATAAATATAATAGAACAAAGATACAAATGAAATATATAATGCTTACGGTTAATAATGGGAATTGACTAAACAAACAACAAATATTCTGTTTACAGTGAGATTTATGTACTGTTAAAGTTTATTTGAAAACAACAGCATACTGCCTTCATGATACAGTATGCTTTATAAACAGGTGTCGTGAGTCGTGAATCCGATTCTCGAAATCTACACATAAGTGGTGACAGGAGAAATGGGTCTAATTACAGGTGTAAATGGGTCTAAAACATATTTTTAAATTAGTCCACTTTCAACAAGTTCAACCAGACTGCTTTCATAGTGTAGAGGCTCATGTGATCGAATGTGTCCAAACAGCCACAAAAGACTGCCTACTCACCTAATACATAATCAGTGTGGTACGTGTTGTGAGAAAGCGCACCAAAAGAAGCAAGTAAAATTTCACTGCATTTACCAAAACACGTTAATTATGGTTTAAACCAGGGGTGTCAAACATACGGCCCACAAAGGTGTCCAATCCAGTCTTTATTCCGGGCTTTGTAATAATTTCCCAAAATTTCATTTGTGTGGAAATATTTACGAAGTCTGTAAACAGGACGTTAATACAGGCACACGCTGAATACCGACACTTTGGGAATCCCTGGCCTATTTATAAACGCATCACTGCTTTGTATACAGTGGTAACCATGGAAACGCTATATCACTGCTGTTTCATAAGTGCCACCTACTGTCAGAGAGTGAATTTGCATTTTCATTCAGTCCGTCTGCTGATTTTGTTTTGTGCAGGTGTCTTATGTAGCATAATTTCACAAAGCTAAAGTCAGACCATGCTGTTTTTGCTGCTTGAAATTATACAGTAATTTATATTAAAAACAATTGATCATGCTCATGTGCATAACATCTTTGTTGGGACTGTGATAAAAACGCAGTGTTTGCCTCTAATATCAAAGAGCTACACATATTTTTTGAACAAATAAACAACAAATAAATTTGCTTTAAAAAAAATCTGCAACCAGTATCAGAATCGGCCAATTTGCTTCTAAAAAAATTGGAATTGGCCAAGAAAAATCAAAATAGGTGCATTGTTTTTTTTTTTTTAAAAAGGATTATTTTAAAAATCTAACAGTTTTTCCACTGTAAAAACAAATACAGTTTTAAGGAGCAGTGTACTAGTTTTCTTGCAAATTAATTTGTTGTTTATATGGTTAATATTAAAGCAACTATCAGCGCACCAAGTTTTTTTTATTATTATTTTTTATTAAATTCAGCCCGCACACATGTTCTTTTTTTTCCAATCCAGCCCTCGACCTACAATGAGTTTGACACCCTTGGTTTAAACTGTAGCTGCTTTTTTATTCTTTTCATCCTTTCCTGATCACTAGTAATCTGCACAACACAGGCCGTTCAGTCAATAGTAACTGGTCGCTAGGGATGGGGGGGATATCTTATCGTTTGCGATAAACCAATAAAATTTTTCCCCACGATAAGAATTAGTCTTCCCACGATAATAACGATAAAGCCTAGTTGATGCCATATTTCTGTGTGCGATCCATTCGCAGCTCACGTGTATTTGATGATGGGTACATGAAATATACGCTTTACTTTTGATCAATGTTTGTGTTTCTGAAGCTCTCAAGACTGCATGCAGCTATCACTTGTAGTAGGGCTGCACGATTTTGGAAAAAAACTGACATTGTAATATATTGTTTTTCTGCGATATGAAAAAAATTCACCAGATGACCTGAATAGCTCTATTTGGAAAGAATTAATCATTCTAGGATGATAAATAGATAAATATAACAGAACAAAGATACAAATGAAATAAATAGTGCTTTATATTTTTCAGGTAAGAGTATTCAGTACAGTAGTCAAGTACAGAAATTGAATAATCAAAGGTAAAATAACATTGCATAGTCTCACTGTATAAATTAAATATAATTAATCTGTGTTAAATCTACAAAAGTGATTTTTCTCTTTGTCTTGTGTTGTTTGATTAACATACATGACACAAAGAGCAGCAAGAACATTAGGCTGCTGTCACTTTCAGACCGAATGAGCAGATCCAAAATACTGTTACACATCTGGTTTTCAATTAATTTGTTCACATAAGCCATAATCATCTGTGTTTACGAGGATACTTGAGGTTTTACGTACATTTTGACAATTATTTTTGCATGTATGTATCCGTTCAGGCACAAATCGATGCAGAAGAGAATTAATTAATCTGAGAATTGCATGCATTTTGAACCATGGTGTCTTGCCCATACAGATTAACAATCCCTATATTAGACATCACACATCCTGTGATGTGACTATCGTGGATGCACACAACGTGATTTCGATGCTAAAACGATATATCGTTCACAAAGCTAAAAACAATTGTGAATGGTACTATATTTATATCACCGCCATTGATATCATTATCACAATAAATACCAGAAAATATTGTTATATCACCCTATGGTGCACTCATGCAAAAGTGATGTACAGTGTGATGAAATAAGAATTTGAAACGCATTTTAATACCTGGAGGAAACAGGTATTAAAACCCTTAAAGGGTTAGTTCACTCAAAAATTAAAATTCTGTCATTTATTACTCACTCTCATGCCATTCCACACCCGTAAGACCTTCGTTAATCTTCAGAACACAAATTAAGATATTTTAGTTGAAATCCGATGGCTCAGTGAGTCCTCCATAGCCAGCAATGACATTTCCACTCTCAAGATCCATTAATGTACTAAAAACATATTTAAATCAGTTCATGTGAGTACAGTGGTTCAATATTAATATTATAAAGCGACGAGAATACCAAAATAACGACTTATAGAGTGATGGCCGATTTCAAAACACTGCTTCATGAAGCATCGGAGCACAAATGAATCAGTGTGTCGAATCAGCGGTTCGGAGCGCC
The DNA here is from genome assembly GCF_018812025.1 of Megalobrama amblycephala. Taxonomy (NCBI): domain Eukaryota; kingdom Metazoa; phylum Chordata; class Actinopteri; order Cypriniformes; family Xenocyprididae; genus Megalobrama; species Megalobrama amblycephala. The sequence goes on from NC_063044.1 coordinate 45,582,847, forward strand.
AAAGTCACGTGATTTCAGCAGTTTGGCGGCTTGACACTCGATCCGAATCATGATTCGACACGCTGATTCATTATGCTCTGAATCTTCCTGAAGCAGTGTTTTGAAATCGGCCATCACTAAATAAGTCGTTATTTCGGGGGTTTTTTTGGCGCACCAAAAATATTCTCGTTGCTTTATAATATTAATATTGAACCACTGTACTCACATGAACTGATTTAAATATGTTTTTAGTACATTAATGGATCTTGAGAGAGGAAATGTCATTGCTGGCTATGGAGGACTCACTGAGCCATCGGATTTCAACTAAAATATCTTAATTTGTGTTCTGAAGATGAATGAAGGTCTTACGGGTGTGGAACGACATGAGGGTAAGTAATTAATGACATAATTCATTTTTGGGTGAACTAACCCTTTAAATTTGTGAACATACTAACCTGATCTTTTCCCTTGGCCTTCTTTAGGTACTCCTCAACTGCATCAACAGCCTGTTGGAAGCGCTTGCCTTTGTTTATCTTGATCATCTCCTCTTTATGGGGGTGGTACGGCTTCAGCTGCTCTACCTTAATCCAGGCACTAACAGGGCAAAGCATATCAAAAGTCAACATCTTCTTGGTTTAACCTCAAAACCTCTGCAAACAAGAGGAAGTGATGGTAAATACTGTCATCTTTTTACTCACTGATCTTCAGTTCCAAAAAACTTGACAAAGAAACATTTTTTGCCTCTTGGCTTTTTCAGATCCTTCGGAGGACTGACGATCTGAAAACACAATGTTTGGAGGAGAGTAAATAAACAACCAAATACATTACTATCCACAATTGACTGTTGATACAGTAGCTATATCTCAAACTGCCTACATAAAAACAATTTCTTGACATGTTTGAACGTTTAATTTGAAGCAATACTGCTTTGGTTTGATTAATAGCTCTTTTAAGACAGCTAGCTCACTATGTTTTGAACACAGCCGGTTAGTTCGACCTCTATATATGCATGATCCAACAGCTGACCTCAGGAAAAACAACACAAGTTCAACTCAATCCTTTACATGAACAGATCTCACCTTTCCTGGCCAAGGTGGATAGCGTCCAAGCTTACCCCTGAAAATGTATTGAGACGAGAGTTAGTGTTTGATATGACCGTGGCTCGAGTGAGGGTTTATTATCGTGCATCGAAACAAGCTAGCTAGTGTATAGCGTAACCCGCTCCGATCCCCTCTGCAAACAAACATCTTAACTGCACTTAAGCTTGTACAATATTCAGTATTCACATAAACACACGTTTAAAAGTAAGATTAAACCCCCACACAGCGTTAGAAACACCAAGAGCACGTGTTTTCCCCACAAAAAAGCACGGAAAGTAATCGTTAGCGTGCATGCTAAGCTCTCTCTCAGTGTTTCAGTGTTTGGCTTGACGACACATAAACTGGGCCATATGCTCGATTTTTTAACAAAACATTTTATTGCAGCCACGATAATCTGTCTTCCTCGTGCTCGAAAAAGTATTTAACCTCGACGTGAAGTGAAATGGTATAAAGTTAAATTTGTTATCTCACCAAACCAGATCCCCGATCCTGAGATGCACGGTCGCCATCTTAAACTGTTAGTGAGATTGTGAGAAACGTCGCACTGAATGCAGGGAATGAACACACCCACTACACCCATCTACCCCCTACAAGCGACGCGACGCGACGCGACAAAGAAGGGCGCTCTCGTCACAGTATAGTCAGTGTTTGTACTGCAAAGCGTTGTAGTTCGGCTCGCCAGATGACCAGCTCTTCTAATTCATGTAACTATATCTGCCCTGGACACGAGAAGTTATACAAAGTTATACAAAGTTCTCCAGGGAGAATTCAGATAACCAACTTGAAGAGAAATAGAACTGTAAGCTAATATTTGAAAGCGCCTCACTCTGTAAGATAATAGAAACTGTCACATATTTGTTACTGAGTAAAGTAACTTAACATGTACATTGGAAAATCAATGTAAATATCACTTGTGAATTTTTTAATATTTATTTTTTATCCTTTACATTTTTTTATATTTATTTTTTATTTTGTCAAATTTTGTAGAAAAAAATGTCATGCTTGAGAACAGATTTGAGAAATGATGTGGTGAAAAATCAATGTAAATATCACTTGTGAATTTTTTTATATTTATTTTTTTATCCTTTTAATTTTTTTATATTTATTTTTTATTTTGTCAAATTTTATAGAAAAAAATGTCATGCTTGAGAACAGATTTGAGAAATGATGTGGTGAAAAATCAATGTAAATATCACTTGTGATTTTTTTTATATTTATTTTTTATCCTTTTAATTTTTTATATTTATTTTTTATTTTGTCAAATTTTGTAGAAAAAAATGTCATGCTTGAGAACAGATTTGAGAAATGATGTGGTGAAAAATCAATGTAAATATCACTTGTGAATTTTTTTATATTTATTTTTTTATCCTTTTAATTTTTTATATTTATTTTTTATTTTGTCAAATTTTATAGAAAAAAATGTCATGCTTGAGAACAGATTTGAGAAATGATGTGGTGAAAAATCAATGTAAATATCACTTGTGAATTTTTTTATATTTATTTTTTTATCCTTTTAATTTTTTTATATTTATTTTTATTTTGTCAAATTTTATAGAAAAAAATGTCATGCTTGAGAACAGATTTGAGAAATGATGTGGTGAAAAATCAATGTAAATATCATTTGTGAATTTTTTAATATTTATTTTTTATCCTTTTAATTTTTTAATATTTATTTTTTATTTGTCAAATTTTATAGAAAAAAAATGTCATGCTTGAGAACAGATTTGAGAAATGATGTGGTGAAAAATCAATGTAAATATCACTTGTGAATTTTTTTATATTTATTTTTTTTATCCTTTTAATTTTTTAATATTTATTTTTTATTTTGTCAAATTTTGTAGAAAAAAATGTCATGCTTGAGAACAGATTTGAGAAATGATGTGGTGAAAAATCAATGTAAATATCACTTGTGAATTTTTTTATATTTATTTTTTTATCCTTTTAATTTTTTTATATTTATTTTTTATTTTGTCAAATTTTATAGAAAAAAATGTCATGCTTGAGAACAGATTTGAGAAATGATGTGGTGAAAAATCAATGTAAATATCATTTGTGAATTTTTTAATATTTATTTTTTATCCTTTTAATTTTTTAATATTTATTTTTTATTTGTCAAATTTGGTCGAAAAAAATGTCATGCTTGAGAACAGATTTGAGAAATGATGTGGTGAAAAATCAATGTAAATATCACTTGTGAATTTTTTTATATTTATTTTTTTATCCTTTTAATTTTTTAATATTTATTTTTTATTTTGTCAAATTTTGTAGAAAAAAATGTCATGCTTGAGAACAGATTTGAGAAATGATGTGGTGAAAAATCAATGTAAATATCACTTGTGAATTTTTTTATATTTATTTTTTTATCCTTTTAATTTTTTTATATTTATTTTTTATTTTGTCAAATTTTATAGAAAAAAATGTCATGCTTGAGAACAGATTTGAGAAATGATGTGGTGAAAAATCAATGTAAATATCACTTGTGAATTTTTTAATATTTATTTTTTATCCTTTTAATTTTTTAATATTTATTTTTTATTTTGTCAAATTTTATAGAAAAAAATGTCATGCTTGAGAACAGATTTGAGAAATGATGTGGTGAAAAATCAATGTAAATATCATTTGTGAATTTTTTAATATTTATTTTTTATCCTTTTAATTTTTTAATATTTATTTTTTATTTGTCAAATTTTATAGAAAAAAAATGTCATGCTTGAGAACAGATTTGAGAAATGATGTGGTGAAAAATCAATGTAAATATCACTTGTGATTTTTTTTATATTTATTTTTTTTATCCTTTAAATTTTTTAATATTTATTTTTTATTTTGTCAAATTTTGTAGAAAAAAATGTCATGCTTGAGAACAGATTTGAGAAATGATGTGGTGAAAAATCAATGTAAATATCACTTGTGATTTTTTTATATTTATTTTTTTATCCTTTTAATTTTTTTATATTTATTTTTTATTTTGTCAAATTTTATAGAAAAAAATGTCATGCTTGAGAACAGATTTGAGAAATGATGTGGTGAAAAATCAATGTAAATATCACTTGTGAATTTTTTAATATTTATTTTTTATCCTTTAAATTTTTTTATATTTATTTTTTATTTTGTCAAATTTTATAGAAAAAAATGTCATGCTTGAGAACAGATTTGAGAAATGATGTGGTGAAAAATCAATGTAAATATCATTTGTGAATTTTTTAATATTTATTTTTTATCCTTTAAATTTTTTTATATTTATTTTTTATTTTGTCAAATTTTGTAGAAAAAAATGTCATGCTTGAGAACAGATTTGAGAAATGATGTGGTGAAAAATCAATGTAAATATCACTTGTGAATTTTTTTATATTTATTTTTTATCCTTTAAATTTTTTATATTTATTTTTATTTTGTCAAATTTTGTAGAAAAAAATGTCATGCTTGAGAACAGATTTGAGAAATGATGTGGTGAAAAATCAATGTAAATATCACTTGTGAATTTTTTAATATTTATTTTTTTTATCCTTTTAATTTTTTAATATTTATTTTTTATTTTGTCAAATTTTGTCGAAAAAAATGTCATGCTTGAGAACAGATTTGAGAAATGATGTGGTGAAAAATCAATGTAAATATCACTTGTGAATTTTTTAATATTTATTTTTTTATCCTTTTAATTTTTTAATATTTATTTTTTATTTTGTCAAATTTTGTAGAAAAAAAATGTCATGCTTGAGAACAGATTTGAGAAATGATGTGGTGAAAAATCAATGTAAATATCACTTGTGAATTTTTTTATATTTATTTTTTTATCCTTTTAATTTTTTTATATTTATTTTTTATTTTGTCAAATTTTATAGAAAAAAATGTCATGCTTGAGAACAGATTTGAGAAATGATGTGGTGAAAAATCAATGTAAATATCACTTGTGAATTTTTTAATATTTATTTTTTATCCTTTTAATTTTTTAATATTTATTTTTTATTTTGTCAAATTTTGTAGAAAAAAATGTCATGCTTGAGAACAGATTTGAGAAATGATGTGGTGAAAAATCAATGTAAATATCACTTGTGAATTTTTTTATATTTATTTTTTTATCCTTTTAATTTTTTATATTTATTTTTTATTTTGTCAAATTTTATAGAAAAAAATGTCATGCTTGAGAACAGATTTGAGAAATGATGTGGTGAAAAATCAATGTAAATATCATTTGTGAATTTTTTTAATATTTATTTTTTATCCTTTTAATTTTTTAATATTTATTTTTTATTTGTCAAATTTTATAGAAAAAAAATGTCATGCTTGAGAACAGATTTGAGAAATGATGTGGTGAAAAATCAATGTAAATATCACTTGTGATTTTTTATATTTATTTTTTTTATCCTTTAAATTTTTAATATTTATTTTTTATTTTGTCAAATTTTGTAGAAAAAAATGTCATGCTTGAGAACAGATTTGAGAAATGATGTGGTGAAAAATCAATGTAAATATCATTTGTGAATTTTTTAATATTTATTTTTTATCCTTTTAATTTTTTAATATTTATTTTTTATTTGTCAAATTTTAGAAAAAAAATGTCATGCTTGAGAACAGATTTGAGAAATGATGTGGTGAAAAATCAATGTAAATATCACTTGTGAATTTTTTATATTTATTTTTTTTATCCTTTTAATTTTTTAATATTTATTTTTTATTTTGTCAAATTTTGTAGAAAAAAATGTCATGCTTGAGAACAGATTTGAGAAATGATGTGGTGAAAAATCAATGTAAATATCACTTGTGAATTTTTTTATATTTATTTTTTTATCCTTTTAATTTTTTAATATTTATTTTTTATTTTGTCAAATTTTGTCGAAAAAAATGTCATGCTTGAGAACAGATTTGAGAAATGATGTGGTGAAAAATCAATGTAAATATCATTTGTGAATTTTTTAATATTTATTTTTATCCTTTAAATTTTTTAATATTTATTTTTTATTTTGTCAAATTTTGTCGAAAAAAATGTCATGCTTGAGAACAGATTTGAGAAATGATGTGGTGAAAAATCAATGTAAATATCACTTGTGAATTTTGTAATATTTATTTTTTATCCTTTAAATTTTTTAATATTTATTTTTTATTTTGTCAAATTTTGTCGAAAAAAATGTCATGCTTGAGAACAGATTTGAGAAATGATGTGGTGAAAAATCAATGTAAATATCACTTGTGAATTTTTTAATATTTATTTTTTATCCTTTTAATTTTTTAATATTTATTTTTTATTTTGTCAAATTTTGTAGAAAAAAATGTCATGCTTGAGAACAGATTTGAGAAATGATGTGGTGAAAAATCAATGTAAATATCACTTGTGAATTTTTTTATATTTATTTTTTTTATCCTTTTAATTTTTTTATATTTATTTTTTATTTGTCAAATTTTGTAGAAAAAAATGTCATGCTTGAGAACAGATTTGAGAAATGATGTGGTGAAAAATCAATGTAAATATCATTTGTGAATTTTTTTATATTTTTTTTTTTATCCTTTTAATTTTTTAATATTTATTTTTTATTTTGTCAAATTTTGTAGAAAAAAATGTCATGCTTGAGAACAGATTTGAGAAATGATGTGGTGAAAAATCAATGTAAATATCACTTGTGAATTTTTTTATATTTATTTTTTTATCCTTTTAATTTTTTAATATTTATTTTTTATTTTGTCAAATTTTGAAGAAAAAAATGTCATGCTTGAGAACAGATTTGAGAAATGATGTGGTGAAAAATCAATGTAAATATCACTTGTGAATTTTTTAATATTTATTTTTTATCCTTTTAATTTTTTAATATTTATTTTTTATTTTGTCAAATTTTGTAGAAAAAAATGTCATGCTTGAGAACAGATTTGAGAAATGATGTGGTGAAAAATCAATGTAAATATCACTTGTGAATTTTTTTATATTTATTTTTTTTATCCTTTTAATTTTTTAATATTTATTTTTTATTTTGTCAAATTTTATAGAAAAAAATGTCATGCTTGCGAACAGATTTGAGAAATGATGTGGTGAAAAATCAATGTAAATATCATTTGTGAATTTTTTAATATTTATTTTTTATCCTTTTAATTTTTTAATATTTATTTTTTATTTTGTCAAATTTTATAGAAAAAAATGTCATGCTTGAGAACAGATTTGAGAAATGATGTGGTGAAAAATCAATGTAAATATCACTTGTGAATTTTTTTATATTTATTTTGATATTAAAGAAATATTAATGTAATTCCCAATGGTACTAAACACTACATAGTTTGAGATATCATGGAAATGACACTGGTGTTATTCTGGTTTACACAATGTGAGATATCACGTGTGAATTTACGCAAAACAAATGTCAAAATCTCATTTATTCTTTTTAAGATTAACATATTTTAAGTAAATATTTTCAGTCTTCTAATTTATTGTGTAATGTTTGGGAATCATTTAAACCATAGATGAAAGAGATCTAATGTTTCTGAACTAAAAAGTTAAGGCAGTTTGAGCTTTTATCGCTTTATGATAAAGATGAAGGGAAAGAACACGCAGTACTCAGGTTTATCCACATTTCATTCAAGTTTTAATCTCAAATCAAACATATGAGAGAGAATAGATTAATCTGACTAGTGAAAAGTGCATGAAAAGAGACAGATAGGGCTGTAACTTTATCATTAATGCGCACACTTTATATGCCTGTATTAGATCAGATTATAGTGAAACTGAACTAGATTTCAGTAAAAACATCCTCAAAGTGTCTTGTCTGCTAATCTTCATTGAAAACACTTCAGGAATAGTGATAGGAACATTAACCCAAATTCAGCACCATAACCATATAAATGAACACCATCTTGCATTGATATAAGAATGCATTTGAAAATAAATACATACTGTATTGAGAAAGGGAATATAAAAAGAGATTTCAGCTGCAAATTGGGGGAACAAACAGCATGTTTACTCAAGATATTAAACCAAGTAAACACAATATAAATTTTGTAAATGGATTTATATGACTCTGCCTGACAGCATGACACCGAACTCCTGGATGCTTATCTCTTTGTTATGATATTGTTGCAGCTGGCGGTTTGTGATGTTTCCTGCCCTCAGAGCATCATCAATGGAAAACTTCTTGCCTGATTTTCTGTCGTGAAGAACGGAGGACTCGCCATTCGGACCCTTGACGGTGATCTCCTCCCAATCGCACTCTTGACTCTGAAGGTTGACGAACATTTTCCAGTCAATTAGACCGAGCTTGTAAGCCTCCTCAGGCCTCATCTCCTTTCCGGTGTCTGGATCGATGACGACAATTGAGCGGCGGAGGTGACTTTCTCGCTGCTCCTTCTTCACTCTCATTGCAGAGAGACTCTTCTGAAGCTTTTCGATCTCTTCATCCTTCTCCATTCTGATGCGTCTAAGGTCAGAGAGTTCTCTTTGCAAGGATTCCAATCGAATTTCCAGGTTCCTGCTACTCTCCATCGGAGAAGACTCAGTGATGTGCCTGGTTTCCTTTGATGTGATCTGGATTTCAGCTTGAAGCTTCCTTAATTCGTTCTGTAGGCGCTGGTTCTCCTGCTGCAGCTTGTTGCTTTCATCACGAATGTAGTCGAGCTCTTTAGATGATTTTGTATTTGTAAACTCCATCTCAGAAAGCTTCGAGTTTAGGGTGTTAATCTCTTGGTCCAGCTCACGACGTCGCCTTTCCTCTTCTTCAAGGCTTTTCTTTAGCCGTATGATGTCCATCTCGGCATCTGGGTCTCGCTCAACTTGCACTTTTTCAGTTCGCACAACTTTTTCACGCACTTCCGTTCGCTCAAGTATTTCTTGTTGGTGCAGCAAGGCATTGTACTCCTTCTCCAAGAGCATACGCTTGTGCCTCTCCTCATCAACCTGAAGACGAAGGATAGAGTGCTCTTTTTCTTGCTGAGGGTCCTGCTGGAGTACAACCTTTTGCTTTACTGTAACCTTTTCTCTGTTTTCCTTGTCCCTAATCTCTAGTTCATTAAGCCGCACTCTCAACCTCTGAATTTCAAGCTCAGCATCTCTGCGGGCTCTGCGTTCGCGTTCCAGGTCCTCGAGCTGGAGGTCCAGTTCAGTCTTTTGATGCTGCAGCCTTATCAGCTCCTCTTTCAAGATCTCTCTCTGTTTCTGCTCACTGTTGATATTTTGAGTGAAGGTCTCACATTCTGACCTCAAGAGTGGATCCTGCTCCATCTTCACTACTTCTTGCTGGACAACCGTTTCCCTCACCTGTGACAAGTCGATCTTCTTAAGCCTGATCCTTTCTTCATTTGTAGCCCTTTCGTTTTCCAGGTCCAAACGTTTCCTCTGTTCCTCGGCCAGTTTCCGCTTGAGACTCTCAATCTCCTCCCTGGTTTTAGGATCTTCTCTGTATTGGATGATCTCATTTACAACCTCTTTGGTCTGAATCTGAGGCTTGGTGTCTTTCCATCTTTGAATCTCCTCTTTGAGTTGGAGGATCTCCAACTCGAACTTCTCTGTTTGGTGGGTTTTGTCCACAATTTCATTCCTGAGTTTCTCCAGTTCTCTTTCTGTTTCTGGGTCAGTCTTGTATTTGATGACCTCTTTGATAATCTCTTTGTATTCAATTTGTGGGCCTCTCTTTCTTAGCATTGTCAGTTCATCCTGAAAGGACTTCAGCTGCTGCTCTGAATCTCTGCACCTTCTCTGCTGCTCCACCAGTTCAAGTCGAAGATTTGCCACCTCCGCTTCCGCCTTTGGATCAGGTCGAACAATCTCACGGACTTTCTCCTGAATGATGACCTTCGACTTCTCTTCCTCCAGACTGGTAATCTTGCGTTGAAGGTCTGTTTTCTCTCTCAGCGAAGTGCTACGCTTTGTTTTTTCATCTTCATACTGTCTTCTCAGATTCTCGACCTCTCTCTCCAAACCAATATCTTTCTCAACTTTTAGGACTTCTTTGATGGAGATCTTTTCCTCAGCCATTGATTTTTCTTTTTCAAGACGCCTTAATTTCTCCTCCAAGAATCGAAGCTCGTCTTCAAGTTCCTTTCGGCTGTTTATTTCTTTTTGTTTCCTTTCAAGCAGTAGTCTGTACTCGCTCTCAAGTTGAGGGTCGTTTTGAACCTTAATGACTTCCTCCTCAGTAATGATTTCCTGCTCCCTGCTTTTCTCCTCTGCAAGAATAGTCACTTGCTTTTGAATCTGAATGATTTCATTCTCTCTGACCATCTTTAGCCGCTTGACTTCCTCTAGCTCTTCTCTTAGTCTCCTGAGTTCCTCCTCCTGCCCCCTGTCCCTCTCTATACGGAGAACCTCTTTGACTGTATACTGCTGAGCTCCCTCTTTCATTTCGGTCTCAATCCCACGCAGCTTTATACGAAGAGTGTCCAGTTCACTCTCTAAGACTCGAGTGGTCCTGCTTTCGTCTAAGAGCTTCTGCTGGATCCTATGATATTCTTCATCCAGTTGAGGGTCAGGCACCTTCTTGATGAGCTCTTTCTTGACGATTGTATCCTGTGGTTTCTGGCCCTCAAGTAAATAGATGTCAGTCTGTACACTTTGAATTTCCCTTTCCAGCTGGTCTCTGCGCTGAATTTCTTCCTGAAGCTGTTTTTTGATTCTCCAGGGCTCTTCACCTGGGGCTGATGATCTCACAGTCTGGACATCTTGCTTGATTATTGCAACTTCTGGTTGCTATAAAGAATTATACAATATTGAATGTATATAATACGTTAAAAATAAAGCAATGCTTATACCATGCTATGGTTATTTGTATGCATAGCATAGGATAATGTGTTTTACCTGGTTAAGAAGGCTTTGAGCAAACTCTAGGTTCTGCAGTCTCTGCTTGTTCACAGCATTCACTTCAGTGAATTTTGCCTCAATTGCAGATTCCTTTAGAACACAACATGTTTAAACTTCAACAGTCAGAAAAGTTCTCACTAAGAAGACCATAGAATGTTCTAATTATTTGATCCAGGAAACGGTTTACTTTTCAAAAATATTCACCTCTCTGTTCACTTTCACGGCAGGAGATTCAAGTCTGCTCCTTTTGTATGTCTGGGGAACCAAGCCATCTTCAAGGTCAAGGATGGATTTAAACCGCTCCGCTTCATTTTCGTAGTCCTGAAAGCCATGACACAAAGGAGTTCACATGGCTTTGCATAAACATGATAGTAGGATAATTCTCTGTGAGTAATACACTGAGGTTTTAGTACCTTGACTGCTTGCTGATAAAGCTGTGCATTTCTTGACACATTGCTCAGGTCTGATTCCTTTCTTGTGATGTCAGAGAGCAGATTCTGTACATTACAAACATAGTTTTGGTAAATAAATATAGTTTGTAATATTACGATGCAATTATTGTAACGATGGAAATGACTCAAGAACTTACTCTTTGATTTTTCAGTTTTGCTTCAACCTGTTGGATGTCATCAGTTTCTCGTGGCTCATAGTTTGGTACTCGAGAAAGCCAGCTATTGAGGTTGTCATAGTCATTGTGGTAGTTGGCGTAGGCGGTTTTGGCTCTTTGCAGACATTGGTTTCTGAAAATTTTTAATAATTCTTTTAATTTCAAGTTTTATATATTAACATTATTTTATGTATTATGAACAAACATGAATTTACAGTGAACAACAGTAAATTTATACATTAAAATGGATTATTAAATGACCAAATTTAACAACTAATATTAACAAATTGAACCTTGCAGTAAAGTGTAACCACAAACATAAATGCTGAAAACAATCCTATTCATTTTAGGTGTAATATAAATAATATAATCACAGTACACAGTATACTAAAGACTAATCTGCAGAATTGAATTCTTATGTAAATTTTTTAAAGGACACTCCCATTTGAAATAACCTTGGTTTAATATGAACTCACCTGGCTTCAGTCTGTCTGTTCAGGTTGTCAAAGCGTTTGGTGAGTTTCTGAACATCAGCCTCTTGCCTCTCAATATCAGGGCAATGTTCTTGCACTTTGTTGGCCATATTGCTGCAGCTGGCCTTGGCATCTCTCAGGTTCTGCTCAGTCTCTGTGATAACAGATCTTTTGCTCCTCAGCTCAGATGCAATGTCCTGGAGACAAGAATACATCAGAGATGAGTGCATAGTGAATCTTGGAAAAAAAGATCAGGAGACAAAAGTGGCATGGATTATGAAGCTTACCGCCAGCTCGCGCTGGGTCTTCTCCAGTGAGGTGAGGTCGGATGGAGCAATCTCCTCTCTTGCCAGTTTGTTTTCATAGGTGGACAGCAGAGCTTTGCCATTCTGCAGAGAATTCTCCAGCTGATAGGAGCTCTGCAATCTACAACAGTGCAATTTTAGGCTCAAAATTCAAGTTCAATACATTCTTGAATTCTGTTGTTAAAAAAAAAAAGAAGAAAAAAAAAAGGAAGTATACTTACTTGTCACCTGCACACTTCAACAGCAAATCGACTTTGTTGTATTTTTTGTTAGTCTCATCCACCTTGGAGTAGAGCTGTGGTGCACTTGAACATTTGGGAGAGGATCTGAGGAAAGTCTCAGCCTCCTGTAATTTTGCAGACTTTTCTGGCTCTATCTTACGAACAGCAGTAGCAATGTCCTATGAAGAAAATACTGGATTAAGGCAAGGTCAAAACATCATTTGCCACTGAAATACAGGGTCAAAAGTAATGCGTTTGTGTTTAAATTTCAGATTCTTGTTCACTTTACACATTAAGTGTACTGTGGTGATGACAGACATGAGAACAAATGAGGTGTATGTGCAGTTGACACCAAGAATGATAACTATAAAGATAACTATAACACTATATTAGAGCCCAGACCAGCAGACAATATCGTTCTGTCTTTTCTTATGCTTCATTCACACGAGGCGTCGATGCTTGATGGAGGGCGATGTTGCATGAACGCAATTGACTAGCGTCTGCTGTAGGGTATTTGCATAAGGCGATCTGATTGGCTGATGCCTGCGTTGGCGCTTGAAAAGTGGAACATTTTTCAACTTCTGCCACGAGCAATGCCAGTGACGCAACGCAACAGAACTCACAATTCAATTCAGCAATGCATGAGGTCACCCATTCGAAGTAAATGAGAAGTGGTAATGCCGACAGCCGGTGTGAATGCACTGTCAGTGCGCACTGCAGTTTATGTTGTCTGTCACTTTAAATGTTTGAGCTCTTAAACCAGGATGAATTCTGACTGGCTGTCAATGTTTTTATCATTCATCAGCTAGAAAAAAATGATATTGTTTCAATGTGCTGCTATCTTTATAGTGGACTCTGCTATTCTTTTATATTTAAAATGATTTTTAGAACTATATATTTGTGGTTATCTTTATCTAAATATCTGCTCAGACATAATTTAAAGGTGCCCTAGAATTAAAAATTGAATTTATCTTGGCATAGTTGAATAACAAGAGTTCAGTACATGGAAATGACATACAGTGAGTCTCAAACTCCATTGTTTCCTCCTTCTTATATAAATCTCATTTGTTTAAAAGACCTCCGAAGAACAGGCGAATCTCAACATAACACCGACTGTTACGTAACAGTCGGGATCATTAATATGTACGCCCCCAATATTTGCATATGCCAGCCCATGTTCAAGGCATTAGACAAGGGCAGCCAGTATTAACGTCTGGATGTGCACAGCTGAATCAACAGACTAGGTAAGCAAGCAAGGACAACAGCGAAAAATGGCAGATGGAGCAATAATAACTGATGATATCATGATATTTTTAGTGATATTTTTAAATAGTCTTTCTAAATGTTTCGTTAGCATGTTGCTAATGTACTGTTAAATGTGGTTAAAGTTACCATCGTTCATTACTATATTCACGGAGACAAGAGCCGTTGTTATTTTCATTATTAAACACTTGGAGTCTGTATAATTCATAAACACAACTTCATTCTTTGTAAATCTCTCCAACAGTGTGTAATGTTAGCTTTAGCCACGGAGCACTATCAAACTCATTCAGAATCAAATGTAAACATCCAAATAAACACTGTACTTACGCGATTAGACATGTTGCATGACGAACACTTTGTAAAGATCCATTTTGAGGGTTATATTAGCTGTGTAAACTTTGTTTATGCTGTTCAAGGCAAGCGCAAGCTCCGGGGGAGGGGGAGCATGAGATTTAAAGGGGCCGCGCAGCCTGAATCGGCGCATATTTAATGATGCCCCAAAATAGGCAATTAAAAAAAAATAAAAAATCTATGGGGTATTTTGAGCTGAAACTTCACAGACACATTCAGGGGACACCTTAGACTTATATTACATCTTTTAAAAAGACGTTCTACGGCACCTTTAATGAACATTATTAGAATGAAACTCATTATAAAAGGTATATTTATTCAGACACATGACACTTGTTGTCTACTACAGAATAAATACTAAAACACCAGACGTTGTACCTTTATGTCCTGTAGCCTGTCAGCGCTGTCTTGAACAGGACGTGTTTGCTCCAGTGGGGGGCGCACGCGAGAGTAAATGGCCTTCTCCTGCTTATCCAGATCATTGACCACTTTATCCAGTCCTGCCATCAGTTGACGACATTGCTGCTCTTGTTTATCTGAGACCGAAGAAAAGAATGAATTAAGTATTCAAATCTCTTTAGGAGAGCTCTGGATCCAAGTTTATCATAACGTGAGAGACAAACCTTGACCTCCTGTACTCTCCTTCCTCAGCTCTGCCAGTCGTGCTTGTAGTGCAGATTTGCTGCTGGCTACTTTCTGTTTGATGCTTTTGTGCTGGTTTATCAGACTGCAAAAATGTTTTCATATTAGGCTCAACTGAGACACTTACAAATGTCATATACAGATATCAAGGAATACCCACTTGTCAGCAACGGCCACAGTCTCAGGGTCGGTTGGCGGGATTATGAAGCACACTCCTGGAGCACTCATGGTGCGGCCATTTGCATCCTTCACGTCCCATTTGGGCCCATTGTTCCTGAGCAGGGTGTACCGCTCCCCTCGCAAAATTGAACCCTGTGTCATTCAAAATAAGCAAAGTAAGCTCTGTTTCAACTTGATATTGCAGCTAAAAAAACACGAATTCCTTAAATAAATGTGAAATCCGTTCAAAATCCTCTGCACACGTCTCCAGAGGTTTATATGAGATGAATCGTTTGGGTGAAGGCCGTCTTAAGGATTTAAATACATTAGATGGGGGAATCCAAAACCCGTGCAGAGACAGAGTGTAACGGTTTTCTATGCTTACTCATGATAATAGCTGATGTTTCACTGACTGGTATTAGTGGAGCTCTAAGCCGCATGCATAGAGTGAGCGAGAGCTCAAACTCCATACCTCATTAGTCTCGTATTCACACAGAGCCTCGATAGGAAGCAGTTTCTGAGGAGTCTCCCTTCGGTACTTCAGAGGGAGCACCTGCAGGCTGCGCTTCTGAAGATTTTTCAGTCGCTCGTCAAAATGGTCCATGGCCTTTGCCTGATCCTGTCAATACAAACACAGACAGCCTTAGACAGTGAAGACACCTTTTAATTCATATATGAATAAAGAAAAAAATTGTACAATGTGAGAAATGCAGTATATTTACATCCAGGTCAGCAATCAAACCCTCCATCTGGTACATGTCTTTAAACTCGGGATTATACTTCTGGTTGATCTCAGTCTCCAGGCGCTTCAACAAATCGTTGGTGTCTCTTGCATCCTTGTGGAACTGGAAAGAAAAAGAATAATGCAACTGAGCAAGTCTGAAAACAATACGATGGAGTATGGAACAGGAAATGATTGTGTAAAATGCAGACTGACTTTGTGATAGTCATCCATGTTCTTGAGGTGGTTCTCTTCACAGATGAGCAGGTTGAGGTATTCCTTCCAATCCGCATGCACGGCATCCATGTGTGCCTAAAAACAAGACGAGTTTTAGAACATGACCCATCACATTTGATTTTACTTAATTTAAAATGTTATGTTTCATACTTTATCTTTAGTCATTAGTTATGTGCACTGAAGTAATATTTCAAGTTTAGTTTATTTATAGTCGTTGCAGTTTTGCCTAATGTGTGCAAGCCAAATGTCTTCCTACTTTGACCTAATTAACAAAACCTCAACCAATCACATACAATAAAACAGTAATAATTAAATTATAACAGAATAATAAAAACAAGCAGTTTTTATGTTGTTACACGTTTAAATATAAACAGTTCAATAAATAATGAAATAAACTCTACAGAGTCAGCCAGTGCATTATCTAAAAGTGACACCATGTTGTCAAAGTTCTTTAAAGTGTTAGTTCACCCAAAAATGAAATTTCTGTCATCATTTACTCCCCTTCAAGTTGTTCCAAACCTGTATGAGTTTCTTTCTTCTGCTGAACACAAAAGAAGATATTTTATTGAATGTTGGTAACCAGATGGTTTGACGGTAGCCATTGAATTACATAGTAGAAAAAAGATTCTATGGAAGTCAATGGCTACCTTCAACTGATTTGACATTCTTCAAAATATCTTCTTTTGTGTTCAGCAGAAGAAAGAAACTCATACAGGTTTGGAACAACTAAATGATGACAGAATTTTCTTATTTGGGTGAACTATCCCTTTAAGGAGCCTCTGACTGAGAATTAGTAAATATCTAATTCAAGTAAATATCTAATTCACATCAAGTATGGTGGTTATTTTAAAATATGAAGCAGATTATTGTCCTTCAAATAGGATCACATCCTTTTATGATATATGTCATTTGGCTCAACTATGCTCAGATTAGATATCAGATTAGACTGGAGTCATTTTGTCTTAGTTTCAGTGTTGCTATAATTACTGCATACTTCTTTATAATGCAGTACAGTTATACACTGTAAAATATACAGTTACAAATATGACATCTCATTATGCCTGAAACATTGTCAATGTATTTTAATGGTAATATTGTGGTAACCACAACTTCTAGTTTTTGAGTAAATTTAATGGGAAAAAAATGACTCATTTTAGCAAACGGCTTATAATATTACCGCAATGACATTTTTTCCTGGATGGTTCTGGTCAATAAGTTCCTCTCCATCTTCATTCAGCTGGGTGACGGTTTTCTCCTTAGACTCCAGACACTTGCTGATGAAGTTCTGATGAAGTTGTCAAGCAGCATGTTAAAAATATATTAATAAGTAGTTCATTTATAAGCATTTCAGTACTATAATCATATCATTTGTAGGAGGTTTGAATCATGAAATCATTCTGAGCCTTTACCTCGTACTGCCTCTTTCGGGCAGGGTAGTCCAGGTTGTTGTCGCTCCAGTCATATGTGATTCGCTCTTCAGCTTGCTGGTCCATCCAGTAGAGCTCGTTGGTGCAGCGCTGCATGTAATCTCTCAGACTGAGCAGGTTCTTCTGACGTGCAGCGGAGCTCGCCTGTGATGGACATGGTCAAATCCACAGCGTTTTGAGACATGTGAATTGACAACTAACTCTCAAGTCTTGTACTAGTGCATAACTAGGTTGCAAATTAAAGGCAGAAAATTAAGTCTCACCAGTAGCTTGTTGTACTTCGCCTGCTGGCCATCCACACCATCCTGTTAGGCAAGTAAACAAATGAGTCACAGATGCCACTCACATGACTGTTCATGTTATTCTTTTATTGCATTGCATTTTAAAATCATCAGTAAAAAATATACCCGGTCTGCAGTGATATACGGAGCCAATGCCTCCACTTCACTGTGGAAAATATTGTGCTCCTCCACTTCATTCTCGATGGTGGGCAGATCTTGTCCGAATCCTTTGTTGTTCACATTTGCCTACATGGGAACATTTTTGAACATGAATCATTTGCATTTTGAATCATACATTTGAAAGAAAGAAATAGAGAGAGGTATGTTTAGATACACACCAGTTTCTCATCAATCATCTTTCCCCAGTTGACGGTGGGAACCTGCTCCGATCGCGTGATGTGGTAAATGCGATCATGATCCTCGCGGAGCTTCATCACACGCACGCGCAGCTGTTTCATACTTTTTCATTGAAGAGAAAGAAAAAAAAAAAAAAAAAAAAAAGAGTCATCCACAATCCCATATTCACAGCATAACCATTCACAGCACATAATTCTGCTTGCATGGCATATAGCATGCTGCTGGCTATTTCAGTTTAAAGGTGGCTATATAGACTCACTCCTTCTCAATCATCTCAGCCTGAGGGTGCTGCAAACGAGTGGCTTGGGCTGCATCATTATCCAGGCTATTCAGTAGCTCCAGTGAGTTCAGGATCCTCTTGTTTGTGTCCTCCTGGTACAGGGGCTGCTTGCCCTCATTGATCTTCCTGATGTCCTAGAAACATCAACGAGCAACGCAATTAACGTTAAAGGGATACTTCACCCTCATGTCATTCCAAACCTGTATGACATTCTTTCACCTATGTAACACAAATATTTTGAATTTATTTTTTAAATATTTTAAGTTTAGTTTATTTACAGTCATTGCAGTTTTACTTAATGTGTGCTAGCCCAATGTCTTCCTACTTTACCACCTGTTTTTTATGGTGTTTTTATTGGATTTTTCTACACGGAATAACAAGTGTACAGATAACAGACCCACTCACCACTTTCTTTCATTTGTGTAACACAAAAGAGGAGTTTTTGAAAAATGTCCTCTTTATTTTTCTTTTTAAAAAGAAAATTAAAATGTAGACTTGGCAACTAACCAATATTAAATAAGTTGAAGTACTTAAATGATTGAAATGAAAACTGAAATGAAAATGAATTCAAGCATAAAGAATTAAATGTAGAGATATTTCAAACAAAAATGATTGACAAAAATACATAACAAAATCACTTCAACTAAAACTAAAATGAAAACCAAAAATATTAATTGAGGATATTTATAAATACTACAATATTTATCAATGCCATAACACTGGCATACACTTTCCACTATTTTAACCCAAATAACCCTAAAGGGACATATTTAAAGATGGCATTCAAATGATAGCGGAGTGACTAACTCTCTAGCTTTGATTGTAATCCACAGAAGCGTTTACTGTACTTACCCTGTTGAGATTCTGTTCTGTCTCAATGATGTTCTTTTCCACCTTGTCAGCATTCTTCTGCAACTTGTCAATCAGGGTGGCCAAATCAGTGTCAGTTAATCTGAGGTGAAATAACAGGAAGATAGTTTTTGAGGGAGCAGTTTTATATAGTTTCAGTGAGGCAAATATACACAAGTTTCGGTCTGCATTTTCCCAAAATACCGCAGCAAATGTAGTAGTTTTGTTATGTTGAATCTCTGGATCTAGGACAGAACACCTCACTTCATTTCTCTGTCATGCTGAGATGCTCTGAAAATAAATACAGGACTCGAAACACTTTCATTCCTCATCATCTGGCACAGACTTCAGATCTGTTAGGAGAACCATGTTGCTAACAAAAAATATCGTTTCAGCTGAACCATACTGAAAAAATGCAGAAACGCTGTTCAGCTTAACTGCAGCCTAGCATGGTTTTAGTGCATTCTGGGAATTCTAGAAAAATATTGTGCGACAGGGCACAGTAGGCATGACTAAACTTGATCAGAAAACAAATTACGCACCTTGGGCCATATTTGCCTTAAGGACAAGGCATGCTATTTGAACATACAATAGCATGAATCATTAATAATACGTTTGCTGCATATTAATGGCAGTTATAAATACTGCCTAAAATGATAATGTCATGACTAAGAACACACAAAACAGTTTTGTGTTCATTTGAGCTGAAAAGCAACAACTGGAGCACTGAGTTATGAGTGAGATATGTAAATGAGGCTGATAATTACAACAAGAAGGTGGCTTTAATGAGGGCGTTAGAAACACAAACAGGTCTAACTGGTTTTACTCACACATGCAAGAAGGTTAAAAAGACTTTCTATGTCATCTAATGCATCTGTATGTGAAACTCATCACAATGTGTGGCAAAACACAGCTGGGCAGTTAAAGAAATAGATTATGTAACCAATGTTGTTGTAACTTTTTAAATCAAAAACAACTATTAAAGGAAATAGAATATATTTTTCCTGTCAAGAGAACATGATTTAATGTGATTTGAGAAGAAGATCTGGGTGTGGCAAGTAATTATTTGATGCTCGCTCCCCTTCCCTAGAGGTGTTCCCATATCCAAAATATACAAATGCAAAAACATAAACTAAGAAATCTGGATATCTTAAGAACAGTGTTATGAAATAGACAAAGCTTTTGTCCTTATATAGTTCACTGCAAGCAAACTGCCCATATCTCTGTATGCCATGCCTTGTTTCTGTCAAAAGCAGACAGGCAAGTCACAAAATTTGGCACATTTGACACTGAGGGACCCATTGTGTGTAGCACAGTCAAACAACACCCAAAGATGACCTAAACAGAAAACTATGCGTTTAAGAAAACCCTTTTTTTGGTACATCTGTAACCAATAACATAATTTTGTCTCAAACTAAAACCATATTCCTAGAGCAAAATCTTCCACAGTTGCAGTGAACTGCCCTGCACTGCTTTCACTTTATCGGAACGAAGCTCAAGGCTAGACTCATCTCTCAAACCATCAGCAGTTTATGCTTGTTTGAACTTGAACTTGTCACTCTGATCATGACACTTTTACCCTTAACCAATCAGTGTACTTTAAACATTCCCTACTTATGTTGACTCCAGCCTGTACTGATACAGATGCAACTTGAGAACTATACAACATGAACTATAAAAATGTTGATTAATGTTAAATAATATAATTAATAAATTATAAATGATGATAATAATACGTTAAAATAAATAAAACATTTTTAATGACTACTGTATATTCATCTAATATCCATTTCCCAGTTAGCCCACATCACTTTACTCTGTTCAGTACAGAATAACCACGCAATAAGTATCTCAGGGAAAAGTTATCCAACCTGTTGCAACGCCACACCCTTACTACAGTAACCTCACGTCAAGCAAGCACAAAACCGATTTAGTAGAAATTGAGATTTTAAATTACGAGTTATATTGTGGCTAATCTACTACAAACCATAAACCAAACGATAATGAAACGGAACCCAGTTAAAACCCTCGTCATGACACCCTAGTGACGCGAATGAAAGACCTCATCCCAACAAAACCTATAGAGAGTCAAAGTGTATCCGGTTGCCACCGACCTTTTTTCAGTGATGGTCGCTGTGTTCTTTGCAGTCTTTCTCTTGAACATGATGACAGTTGCGGAGTTTCTCCAACACCCGTCTAGCTGCTAAAATGGCACAGTTAGGATCCCACTTTGGTGTCTGTCGTTCAACTACCTGAAGCGTCTTCCAGGACAGGTACATCTCACATACAACGCCCACAATGAACGAAACTGCAACTACCCTCCCACGAATACTAGCTCGCGCTGTCCGCCAAGGTTAGAAACGTGCTTAAAAACATCAAGCCCATTTAAAGTACGGGCTGGTGTCCGCCCCTTTCTGAGAGACATACCTGCAACCTATCGAAACAGAGGCGTCGTCTCTGTTTCTTCTCTGTTTCGTGGGGTACATTTAATAGGCGACTTCACGGGAAACTTTTAATCAATAGTATGCTGTTTCAGTCAGAAAAGTAGGCTAAGCTACAACGCATCAGCGTTTACTGTGAGTATTTGGATAAAGCTGTGGCCAGTGTGGTAGCCTACAAAAGTCTCAGTCCACAATTACAATACACTTTGGTATCTCATAATTAAAAAAAAAAAAAAAAAAAAAGGAAGTGTTTTTGAGACCTATTAAATTTTTCACAATTTTTCATAAACTATTATCTAACATAAACATTTGAAAGAATATTAGCTAAATGTATACGTTTGACTGTTAATTTTGCCAAAAAGGTACAATTATAAAAAAATAACATTTTTATTTATTTTCAAAACTTGTTATATATATATAATGAGGAATTCTTTATTTATGTAATATTGCAGTATTTATTTACAAACCTGATTCCAAAAAAGTTGGGACACTGTACAAATTGTGAATAAAAACAGAATGCAATGATGTGGAAGTTTCGAATTTAAATATTTTATTCAGAATACAACATAGATGACATATCAAATGTTTAAACTGAGAAAATGTATAATTTTAAGGGAAAAATAAGTTGATTTTAAATTTCATGGCCTCAACACATCTCAGAAAAGTTGGGACAAGGCCATGTTTACCACTGTGTGGCATGCCCTCTTCTTTTTATAATAGTCTGCAATTGTCTCGGGACTGAGGAGACAAGTTGCTCAAGTTTAGGAATAGGAATGTTTTCCCATTCTTATCTAATACAGGCTTCTAGTTGCTCAACTGTCTTAGGTCTTCTTTGTCGCATCTTCCTCTTTTTGATGCGCCAAATGTTTTCTATGGGTGAAAGATCTGGACTGCAGGCTGGTCATTTCAGTACCCGGATCCTTCTTCTACGCAGCCATGATGTTGTAATTGATGCAGTATGTGGTCTGGCATTGTCATGTTGGAAAATGCAAGGTCTTCCCTGAAAGAGACGACGTCTGGATGGGAGCATATGTTATTCTAGAACTTGGATATACCTTTCAGCATTGATGGTGCCTTTCCAGATGTGTAAGCTGCCCATGCCACACGCACTCATGCAACCCCATACCATCAGAGATGCAGGCTTCTGAACTGAGCGCTGATAACAACTTGGGTTGTCCTTGTCCTCTTTAGTCCGGATGACATGGCATCCCAGTTTTCCAAAAAGAACTTCAAATTTTGATTCGTCTGACCACAGAACAGTTTTCCACTTTGCTACAGTCCATTTTAAATGAGCCTTGACCCAGAGAAAATGCCTGCGATTCTGGATCATGTTTAGATATGGCTTCTTTTTTGACCTATAGAGATTTAGCCCGGCAACAGCGAATGGCACGATGGATTGTGTTCACCGACAATGTTTTCTGGAAGTATTCCTGAGCCCATGTTGTGATTTCCATTACAGTAGCATTCCTGTATGTGATGCAGTGCCGTCTAAGGGCCCGAAGATCACGGGTATCCAGTATGGTTTTCCGGCCTTGACCCTTACGCACAGAGATTGTTCCAGATTCTCTGAATCTTTGGATGATATTATGCACTGTAGATGAAGATAACTTCAAACTCTTTGCAATTTTTTTCTGAGAAACTCCTTTCTGATATTGCTCCACTATTTTTCGCCGCAGCATTGGGGGAATTGGTGATCCTCTGCCCATCTTGACTTCTGAGAGACACTGCCACTCTGAGAGGCTCTTTTTATACCCAATCATGTTGCCAATTGAAAATAAAATAAGTTGCAAATTGGTCCTCCAGCTGCTCCTTATATGTACATTTAACTCTTCCGGCCTCTTATTGCTACCTGTCCCAACTTTTTTGGAATGTGTAGCTCTCATGAAATCCAAAATGAGCCAATATTTGGCATGACATTTCAAAATGTCTCACTTTCAACATTTAATATGTTATCTATATTCTATTGTGAATAAAATATAAGTTTATGAGATTTGTAAATTATTGCATTCCTTTTTTATTCACAATTTGTACAGTGTCCCAACTTTTTTGGAATTGGGTTTGTATTTAAATTATCAGTGCATATCATTATTAGATTTTATTATTTTTTAATTCACGTCCCCTAATAATATCTTTCTGATGAACACAATTGGATAAATATTAATAAATATCCTGACACATCCAAGCTTTATAATGGCAGTGACAGGGATCATTGAGTATGAGCTGTAGAAAGAGCCTCCACATCCATCCATCATAAACATATTCCACACGGCTCCGTGGGGTTAATAAAAGCCTTCTGAAGCGAAGCGATGCGTTTGTGTAAAAAAAAAAAAAAAAATCCATATTTAACAAGTTATGAAGTAAAATATCTAGCTTCCACTAGACCGCATTCTGTTTTCAAATTACGTAAAAAACGGAACTGGCGTTGCATCAGGAACTTTTCCCTAAGTTGAATAGGGAAGGTGTAGGACGCAGTGTAAGCTTTCTGAACAGTGTAAGCTTTCTAACTTGAATACGGAAGGCGGTCTGGAAGCTAGATATTTTACTTCATAACTTGTTAAATATGGATATTTTTTTACACAAATGTGTCAGGATATTTATTAATATTCCTCTGATTGTGAAGAAGAAAGTCATATACACCTAGGATAGTTTGAGGGTGAGTAAAGCTTGGGCTAATTTTCATTTGAAACTAATCCTTTAAGTGTGTATCCCAATCAGCTCCCTAGTTCAGTAGTCAGTGCACTTATCAGTGAGTCAGCCATTTTAAGGGGTGTCTTTAATTGCAAAATTCTTTCAGTGCACTGAAATGTTTGTGCCCTGAGAAATGCCACAATGCACCACAAAAACCAGGAAGCATCGATTCTCACCATGCTCCCTTACTGGAAATTATGTCCCATTTATGAAGCTTGTAGTATAAAACGCAAGAGCCAATTTAATAAATATAATGACACGCGAGATTTGAAAAGACATAACCAAATTACTCAATTTCTGGCAAATCCATGCATTGGTAAAGTCCCTGGTGACCCGGGGTTCTTACCAGTGTCTTGATTCGTGTACACTGATTCAGAAGTTAGGGAGCTGTTTGAGGTGCACCCGTTTCACTCGGATATACATCACAATAGGGAAAAAAGACTTTCGCAACTTCCATTTCATGACCACTTTAATTCTAATGTTTATGTAAAGTTTAGCTCAAACGCCAACATTTTATTCAGAATTACTCTTGCTTCTTATGTAAACAAAACACATCCACCACAATTCAAATTAGCATGTCTTATTTATTGATGGCTTTTTTTAGCCATAGTTCTGGGTGGACATAACTCATTTTTTCTCATATTAGAGTGTCAGATCAACAGACGGTTTACATAACCAGTCCGACCTTTGTTTGGGATGCAGCAACTTTATGAGCCAGACCTGTTTTTGGACAGAATGCTGATATGCTTGTTAAACTACCAGAGCAGTTTTCATTTTTATAGCTGGTACATATCTGAAACCGTTTTAAAATATCGCAATTGTCTCTGAACAGGGCCTCATGCTCAGAGCAGCTAAGAAGTCACTAGGGGACCCTTCTTAATGCCAACAGAGAAAAAGTCATGAGAACCGGGTATTGTTGGATAGCTAGAAACAATGAGTCATCAGGGGGTGTGTATGTGTGCATTTGTGTGTGTTCCAGTGTCTGTTTTTGAATGGAAGCAGATGGAAAGGCAACAGAAATGCTGGTTGGTGTTCTGTATCTCCCTTACTATTCCTTTTCACAGAATGCCTTAGGCCTCACGCTATATAAATAATAAGGTATTTTTTTCAAAGACCAATTCAACAGGTGTCAGGTGAAGACATAAAACATAAAGTACAAACAAGTAGACAAAGCACGGGACAAATTATTTCTGAGGGTGTATAATTTCAAGCTGACCCAGGATGCATTATGGTTATCTGAATTAAAGTTAAAAATGAATGGAAAAACAAGAATAATATGACACAAGGTTAGCTCCAGAAACAAGTAGCAGTGTCCACAGGTGTCAACAGCCTCAAATATCTGCACTGACCGCAAACCAAATTCAAATCAAAGTGTTTAAATATTTTATGATAATGTTTATGCTGATGTAACTTCCTGAATATGGTCAGATTCCAAGAAGCTTTAGAGCCTTTTAAAAAATGTAAAGTGCATATAAACGTGCACTAGTGTGGTGTCACAGTTGGTCGTAAAAACATTGAGGAGGAGGATCTATTTGCAGCAGTATCAAAGTTTATGAAACAAACACTCAGAACACTAGAAAACAGAACAACCGAATGAACTGACAATGATCTGAAAGATCAAAAATTGGCTAAATTAACAACAGATGTAACACATAACCAAATCAATGAGAAACAATAGCAGTGAACTGAAAACTAGAGCTGTGTTCAAAATCTCCCCCTAATCCCTTATTCACCATTCCCTACATTACTACACTAATATAGTCCACTTAAAGGAGTGAATGAAAACAAGTAAGTGAATTCGGACACTGAGTATGGCAGAAGGGCTGCCGCTTTTGCATAGTTTTTGTTTGCCGTTTAATAATCATTTGAAACGTCAACTGGCAGCTCCAATAGTAATGGTAAAAAGATTAAAAGATGTATCTTGAACTCTGTCATGGAAACTATGTATAAACCTAAATTAAACAATTTAATAATCAATTAAAAATGAATTTATACCCGTATGATATTACGCTGTACCCACATTGGCTGTACCCTAGCGGTTTGGAGAGTGGATGGATGAATGCTTCAGCTGCCGGCGTCATCTTCTAGCGGGATGACTCTCACAGTGCATTATGGGTATTCTCTAGCCTTTGAGTGTACAGTTGTACACTCATTATTGCGGTGGATTTGGGGATTGAATGAGCGCACTCGATAACGTCCACTATGGTTTTGGACACCACTACAAATGGCTGTCGCCTCAAATACTGCCTTATTCAAGGGTATGGGGGCAATTCGGACACAGCCCAAGCTAAACATAAGTCACAGAACTAAAACACAAACCCAGACAATCCCTTACATGTCAGAAATAAAATTTAAACTATTAAATGTTTTTTTATTAATGAAAATAAAGCTAAAATAAAATAAATTTTAGATAAAAAAAGTATTTTTATAATGTATTTTTATGTCAGTCAAAGTTGAAAAGAGCTTCACAAATAAATCTGAAATTAATTCATGTTTCTCTTCAGGTTTTTACACCAACTATTAATATTGGGGAAAAAATACACTATCATACACTACATTATTTAATAATCAGATTTGCTCTCAGTACAATGACAATATATTTAATTTGGTCATGTTGTTTATGATAAATGGGTCTTTGTAGATATTGCAAAAATAAGTGAAAAATAATGAGAGCTCATTCGGTATCCTGTAACAAGAGCCTAATGCCTGATGCTGTAGAAGACATGAAATGTGTTATAGTAATATCTTACTATGGAGATAATGAATATAGCTGCAAGGCAATATGAAATCACATCTCTGAAGGAATGCCCAAAGATAAGCTACAACTGTGGAGTCCTTGTGTGGAATTGGCTAGAAGTGAACACAGTCCATTCCAAGGGCTTAAATATTAACTTTATCATGTAGCCAAACCTCTCAAACAGTGTTTATAGGACTCTTCCTAATGATCATTATGTGTGAATGGCTTTCGTCTATCATTTACATTTAGATAGATCTTCACCATTAGAGTCATTTTCATTACCTGCAGAGTTTCTTCTATGTCAGATGTGCTTGTCTCTTCAACATTCAACAACTCAACAACATTCTAGTTGTTACATATTTTACACAAGTGAAAAGGGCAAGCAATAAATTTGTCATCACACGTTATATGCAAATGAATAGATATTTGCATGCACTGCTGATAATGTATTCTATTCTGAGTAAGTGGGTTTGGAACTAAGAATTTCTGAAACAGGTGAAAGGCCGGAATTCCCTTACACACCCATAGTGAAGGTGAGGAGCGGAGCTGATTGAAGCTCCTGACAGACATGCGTGGATCATTATGTGAACACGATTCAGCAGCGAGACCTGTGTTGCCAGATTTGAAGTGCTGTAGTGCATCTATGCGTGTGGGTTTCTTAGCATTCCTCTGCCAGGATGGGCCTGTTGTGGAACTCAACACACCCAATGCAAATTTGTAATGATGAACTTGTGTGCAGTTAGACATTGCGTGGTGAACTTTTTAGTAGTGGGGGGGCACAAATGACAGTTCATTCTCCTCTGGGGGACAGTCTTGTATCTGATAAACATGTAGTATGGACTATGGGGTGTGTACTGCATTGCACTGAGCATGTCTCTCAGTACAAGGTGCATTATCCAAACATGGGTGGAGAGACCAAAGTATTTTAAACATGTAGTTGTGAGCTATCAACCAAAACAGACTGCCCTACCTGACAGTGTAAGAATGAAGCATGCATCTCATATCAAGGATTTTTTTTAAATCCTCCACCAATAGGCAAACCAATACAGTATAACATTTGATTGGAAAATAGGAAAAAAGCAAGTGATTTATACTATATTGATGCATATATTTCTAAAATTACATTAATCAATCTTCTGAATTATAATGAAAGAGGAGTGTCGGTTTTTCCGGGTGTGAATATTTAAGGTTCAATGGCAGGAGTGTCAGCACCTGTATTGTTAAATACACAACAGCATTTTCTAACCACTAAAGGTGTGTCGCACAGTTTCCCTTTGCTTAAAATATGCCTAAAATGCACCTAGAAACAAATATGCTAGTCATCCACTGAGGTATGTTGAGACATTGTTGGTGACAACACGGCTTTACAACTTTTGTCTCTTAAGGGGATACGCTTCAGTCGTGAAGTCTTGCTTTACATCCGTTTCTCTTTCAGATAAAAGTAGGTTCTAAGACAGATTACTTATCCTTTCTTTAGGTCAAAGAGGAACATTTACAACCACTGAAAATGCTGTTTCAGTGAGAGGCCAAGAAAGGTCATTACTTTAAATGTTCTGTTTCAGCTATAAAACAGTAATTTGCCATGTAAACGCTGTAGGCCTGGTTTCACAAACAGGGCTTAGACTAAGCCAGGATTAGGCCTTAGTTCAATTAGGGCATTTAAGTAGCTTTTATAAACGTGCCCTAGAAAAAAATACATTACTGGTGTGCATCTTGAGACAAAACAATGGCACTGACATATTTTAAGATATGTCAGTGCAAGTTACTTTCAATTAAAACAGCTCAAACCTGCAATTTAGTCTAGAACTAGCTTAAGCCTGGTCTGTGAAACCGGGGGAAAGTTTGTGAAGTCCAGACCTAGATATTGTAATTGTTACTTGGCTTCATCCAGCATGTCTACACATTAATCAGACTCATCATTGGCCTCATCATTGTGCATTTACTCCAAAAGTAAAAAAAAAAAAAACGCTCAGTGAGTATTTCAACATTAAACTATTCTTTGAGTCACGTAAACTTGGACATATAGATGGAGACTGTAGCTTAGACTGCGCATGTAAACGTACATATTTATTGACATTTTGATGACGAATGTCACTCCAAACTTGTTATTTCTCTACAATATTCACCTTTTGGAATGGGCACAAAAGGTGCATTGCTACTTTCAGTGGTGTAGTGATGAACAAAGCACAGAAGTCACTTTCAAACCAAGCAGAATTTTGTTGGTCAATGTGGTGAAAAACTTGAACCTGTTGCAAAATTCCCAGTCACATGAATTCCTAATGAAATGACTGGATAACACCCATGAAATTTCGCCAAGTAACAGCAAATGTAACTGCAACTTTAGGGTTCAAGTTTTATTGGGTTTAGTGTATCGTATCGTTA
This sequence comes from Megalobrama amblycephala, assembly GCF_018812025.1. Taxonomy (NCBI): domain Eukaryota; kingdom Metazoa; phylum Chordata; class Actinopteri; order Cypriniformes; family Xenocyprididae; genus Megalobrama; species Megalobrama amblycephala. The sequence goes on from NC_063044.1 coordinate 45,612,110, forward strand.
TTGTTATCGTATCGTTGGGTTTCATTTGCAGTACAAGTTTCTAGTTTCTAGATTCTGTAACTGTGTGTTTTAGGTATCTCTACATGATAGTACTACATTTCCATATTGTTCAGGAACTCTTTTGGGCATACAGAGTGTGTCCAGAGAATGGCTGAATCCTTCCTGAGACTGTGGATAAAGCAGGAAGCCAAGGCTCATTGAGTTTGAAAACCTCCCAAAGACCCTCTGACACACAAAACTGCTGTGTTGCAGCAATCCTGTTATGGCCCAGCCACAGTTCAGCAAACCAGACTGGCCATGGTCTCAAATCCCCAGCAGAAAATCTCAACAGAGCAATGATTATCAGCCACCATTGGCTAATCACTCTATTCATTCCTTCAGAATTCGCTTTTGTTTTTGTAGGATGTCAGAATGCCTGGAAAGTCTGATTAGAAAATGTAGTGGCTATTGAAAGTGGCTATGTCAGTGTAACATGTATATATAAAAGAGTCATGGAGTGGCACTGACACATACAGTACAGGTGACAACCACACCTAGGTCAAGAATGAGATTTAGAAAGAACCTGCTTGGCTGGGTCAGACATTGCAACCCCACCTACATTCTACAACGGGGAGGGTCTGAGAGAACCAGCCAATCCTGTCCAGCCACAGCCATTTAATTTATTTAAAAACAAGTGTTAAACATGCTTTTTAAGAGGTCCTAACTGTTTGAGACCAATATGATGTGTTGTTGAAAATGTCACTTTAGGGAATCTGCTGTCAAAAGCTGTAATTCTTCTCTGCTTGCTTAACAAAAGGAACATTGCCTTTCAGATAAGGAGGAATGTTGACAGAATGACTGTGAGCGGGCAGTAATGGGCGCTGATCTACTATGCTATCTGAAACACGCTGCCACACCCTTTCTGTCACTCTCTCTGTCACTTTACTCCTCACATCACGATCTCATTCAAAGTATGTCAAGCGTTGTAGTCACCATGGCACTGAACTTCATGAAGTGACTCTTTTCTTTTTTAGGCAGGATGTCACTATCACTTACTCTTAGGCACACTTGGGTTTAAACCAGTGTGTAAACATGGTCATCTGCCACTTGCAACACACTTTAAATATTGAGTATAATTATGCATGCCAGGAGTCTGGAGGATAACATGGTTAACTGCACTGTGATGCTCACTAAAGTTGTCACAGCAATAGCGCCTCCCTGCGTTACCAAACTTCACCACTAGGGGGAGTCGCATCGTTTGACAGAGACTTGGAAAAGGTGTTTCAGGTACTAAATAATAAATAAAAACAAAATATACGAAATGATGCATTTTTTAAGCTAAATAATATACATTTAAAGACAAAATTTGCAATCATTCATCCTCTTATTCTAGGATAATGTATGATGGCCAGTAAACAGAACTGAAGAATTTTTACTTAAAGAAATATCTTTTACACTTTTTAAAAAAAAAAATGGTAACCATAGTTAAGAGAATACCATATCATACTAAAGTTATTGTTTCTACAATAAAATAGTGGTAACTTGATATTAGCCACCACTTTCCTCATAGACAGATTCAACACCTTCTTTGTAGTGTAAAAGCGCTGTGGTTAAATAGAGGCAATACAAAAAAGAATTTGTTTCTGATTTTATTTTTGTTAACAAATTTATAATAATATTAAACTTACATTTACAAAGGTTACCAAGACTAAAATGTCCGGTAACACTTCACAATAAGGTTCATTAGTTAAACGTTAGTTAATGTATTAACTTACATGAACTAACCATGAGCAATACATTTGTTACTGTATTTACTAATCTTTGGTTAGTTAATGAAGCTGTTCATTGTTTATGTTAGTTCACAGTACATTAACTAATGTTAGCAAGATTTTAGTAATGTAGCCTATTAGTACATGTTGAAATTAACATTAACAAAGATTAATAAATGCTGTATAAGTGCAGTTCATTATTAGTTCATGTTAACTAAAGTAGTTAACTAATGTTAAAGGTGCTCTAAGTGATCCTGGGTGGATGTAACTTCCTGTTGACATTCGAAGTGTTGTCAAAAAAAACAGAGGCTAGCTAGACCCTCCCTCCTCCTCCTCCTCCTCCTCCCCCTCCCCCTCCCCTCTGTGCTTCCTGAAACAGTCATGAACGTGCATTTAAAATCATTCTTGTCGGTCATTGGCTGGAGCGTGTTTATTATGATTCGTGGTCCAGGCTGCACCAGGTAGTTTTTGTTGCCGTTTTTGGAGCTTGTGGTGACTACAGAGACCACGTTTTTTTACAGTGTGTTCAGGGGACAGGCAGCTAGCGGATAGTGAGGAGAGGTTTGCTGTATGTGACAAAAAATGTTTTGGCCTAAAAACGCGTGACATCGCTTAGAGGACCTTTAACTAATGAACCTTATTGTAAAGTGTTACCTAATTTTCTAAAAAAAAAAGAAAAAAAAAGAAAAAAAAAGAAAACAGGAGTGTTGCTTTAATGTACACCACCTTTATTCAAGCTTCTTTACACTATTTGAGCCATGTCCTCTATTAATTTATTATGATTGTACATTAGTAACCATAACTGCAATAGATGAAAGTATGATTATGGTAAATGTGTGTAAGGGCTTTTGACCATATAAGCGTTTCCTAACAAAACAACAGCAAATCCTATTTGACTAAGACTTAATGTATTTATATTATATCTAAATTTACAGAGTCACACAAAGCACACTCCTTGCTTCTCTGGATCATATGTATAAATGAAGGAGGAGTTACATAATAGTGTCCTTGTTTGTCACACAGACAGGTGACCAGTGTTGGGGTAACGCATTACAAATAACTTGAGTAACGTAATCAGATTACTTTTTGAGGTAGCTAATAAAGAAACACATTACTTTTAAATTTAATGTCTGAGTTACTTTTTCAAATAAGCAACTCAAGTTACTTTGTTTTCCCATGTATTGACTCAAACCTCTCCTGTCCCCATGCATGTTGAGAGAAATCGTGAGACATTTTGTGTGAACATGATGGTTATTGTAGTTCTACCTAGACTAAATGTGAGCATTTACTCATCTCACGTGCACAGAGTCGGTATTGCTCAAAATGAATAAAAACAGTGAAATGCAATCTCAGAATATTGCACAAACCTGCAATAATTCAATTAAACAAATATACTTAATGTATTTAATCTCACTTTATTAACCAATGTCTTTGCTGCTGACCTTTAATGATCCAATTCATCCATATACTAATAAGCAAAAATGACTTTAGATAAATATCACATTTATGATCAGCCTGAGGCTTATTCATTTCACATTTGGTGTGAAAGGGCCTTTACATTTGCCAAAAATTGTTGTTATTAAAAACAAAACAAAACAAGCAAGCCCAGCCCAGGTGAGAAAAAGTAACGCAAAAGTAATGTAACACATTACTTTCCATAAAAAGTAACTAAGTAACGAAATTAGTTACATTTTTGGGGAGTAACTCAATTATGTAATGCATTACTTTTAAAAGGTGACCTAGCAATGCCTGAACACTGAAAGGCACAAAATGGCCTCATGGCAGGACTAGTTCTTAAACACAAAACAAAGTTGATTCCTTTTATTATTATTATTATTATTATTTTTCATATTTCTTCTCGCATGTAAAAGGTATTGCAAATCCCTTTACATAATACATACTGGTTTTGAGTTCTGCTAATTACAAAGTGTGATGGTTTATGCCAGGACACAGGTTTTGATTTAGCTTACAGTACGAAGCTACAGAGAGAGATATTGGTGTTACAAACAAATGTCTATGTGAGGAAATTGGAAACCTCCTGGTGTTTAGGCTGCAGTGCAGCGGATCTCTCAGGACAGGTCAACAGTCGCACTATTAATCTCAGTTACCTGAAGCTGAACGGTCTACCTCAGTCCACAGTATATCTCTGTATATTAACCAATTTCTCAAAGCTTAGTTACCTATTTCAGGACTGCGCCTATGATGCCCTAAAATGCTCTCTAGGTAGGCAGCTCATGGTTTTTGAGAGGCAGTCAGAGACTCACACATCTCAGAATACTTAGACAGACATTACCTGTAGCTTGGCAAAGTCAAAGTAATGTGACCAGAGGGCTGTCGACAAGATGTAGATTGTGTCTAACAGACGACCAGGTCAGCATGAAAACCACGTGTCTTACAGATTAGAAACGGGCATAGTTGAGTCTCTCTCTCTCGCCTGGCAGTTGCTGTATCATTGATTTAATGCTGAATGAACGCTGACTCTTGAGCGAAGCTGCGAACCACAAGCATGACATGAAATTGCGGTGATGTGTCTGGTGGTAATATTTGGAGGCAGCATTTAATTCCGTTTCCAGAGCACACTATTTCAACCTTAACGTTTCTGGTGGATGCAATGTCCTATCTGAATCCCCGGGGGAGAGAGCTCGAGCGTTTTGATGGACTTTCGCTCATTTACTGGTAAGATTTGAATATGATTTTAGAGTTTTGCATGCTCTCTATTGTTTCCCTTTGACATTAAATGAAACTCTAAACTTTACAATTATTCATGTAAACGACTTAAGTTTCCAACTGTGTATATATGTATCAAGTAAAGACAACAAGTCAGCATGATGAATGAAAAAAGCATGTAGTACATACAGTATTGTTCACACACTGTTCTTGACGACGAGTACACAGAGAACAGGTATCCGTGAGCATTTTCATACATATTTCCAGATAAACAAAGATATTTGGTACAGATTTTGTGGCATTGGCATTTTTTTGAGTAATGATAATAGATATTTTGGACAGTCTCTTCAAAAACTGAGACGTCATGTTCGCGCGCAATGTCTGTAGTTATTAAACAAAAAAGTACTGACAAAAACGTGTTGTGTTTATATATAGCCTATACATAGGCTATACAGATGAAGTTATACTACATGTCTTCATCTTCTTTTAGACCAGGGGTTTTTGATTGCGAGAGAACCTCCGTCGATTATATAAAGGCAGATTTATATTTTCATATAGACTGAAAATATTAACCCTTAAATAATAAAGTCAATATGTTGTTACCAAAATTAAACAATTGTTAGCCTAACTGACATTGTCAGTGTATTAAAGAAAAATGTATGGAGAATATTTTCTTATAATGTAAATGTTTAAACCTTTAAAAATGTTTTCTTACTATTAAAAACCGGGGCTGATAAAAGAACAAAAGTTTATAGTGATTAAAAATGATTTAATCGAATGATTTCAACCAATTTTTTTGAACGCACATACAATAATAATACATTCTGCCAATGCATTAAACATATTTAATCAACATCTTGATTGTTAACACAATAACTTTGACAGCCCTAGAATTACTATTTTGAGTACAGTATGGCAGACGTTTTCTGTTTGTTTACATCTAAAGGCATTACCCAAATGTAGATGTTAAGTAAGGTGAACAGGCAATCTGTCTCCTTCTGAAAGGAGTTTAACATGGTTTATGATCGTCAGCAGCCTTCAAGTTCACATGAAAGTCAATAATTGCATCACCGGTATCAGGCATCATAGCATGTGTATGATTGACAGGTGGAAACATTCTTGAATATTCTACTGATGGCACATTTATAGAATAGAACAGCTAACAGCGAGTCTACCTGAGAATGAATCTGCCCGGTGACGTGCTAAATTTAGAGTTTGGTGACCGGGACTTCAATAGACTATTGGCAAGCCAGAGTAGAGAAGTGATGCCATCCCATGATCTGAAGAAACTGAAGCATGTTGTTTGTGGAAAGAATAATATTTCTAAATGTAACAAAATAACATCTTTAAGATATAACAAAAGCTGCATGATATTATAATGATGTGCAAAGTCTTGTGCAAGTAATTCTTTTGATAGTCATGCTTATTTCCATCTATAGACACTACATTTTAGTTGTCAATTTGTTTATGTATTCTCTTTTGATGTTGTTTAATTGCACATTTAATGAGTACTTTAACTTCATAGTGTTGAAGAAAAGATTTATTTTGATATTTTTAATTTTTTTTTGTCACATTTATCACTTTCGCATCGATAACTAAACATTAACAAATGTACATATTATATGTAAATAGTTGATCTGATCATGGACATGGTGTCTGAGTCTCAGCATTGTGTCCATGTCTCCTGGACATTTATACACTAATTCGAAATTGACGCTATAGTCAATCAACTCAACCGACTTTGTGTACCATTATTTTTACCTTTATCAATCAGTGCATATGGTGTTTCACAAACAGGGCATTGCGTCCTCGTGTTCTGAACATTGTGGATTTGCACTATTTCTGCTGGCTTTTACTTTTCTTATTTGATACAAATATAAACCAATCATGTGGTGTACAGCACCATGCTTCAGGTTCCTTTTTGTACAAATGATGTCTGAGAAGTTCAGAGAAGTTTTTGCAGTATTTATCTCATAGGCAGCATAGAAGTTTTGGACTTGAATAAAAGTTTTGCAGGAAAGAGCTCCCTCTACCATTAGGCTGCAGTTTTTTCATTGACTGTGATGTCAATGTCTGTGGATTAAATACTCGACAGCCAGTGTTGGGGGTAACTTGAGTTACATTATCAGATTACTTTTTCAAGTAACTAATAAAATAATGCATTACTTTTTCAATTTACAACAAAATATCTAAGTTACTTTTTCAAATAAGTAACTCAGGTTACTTTTTCACAATCATTGACTGACAGCTCTCCTGTCCTCATGTTGAGACAAATAAAGAGGTGTTGTGTGCGCTGTGTAAACATGATGGTTATTGTAGTTCTAGACTAAATGTGAGCATTTACTCATCTCACTTGCATGAAAACATTAAATATTCCTCGAAATGAATAAAAGAAGTAAAATGTAATCTCAAAATTTTACGCAATAATAATTAACTATATTAATTTATACAGATATACTCTATTTAATCTCACTTTATTAACCAATGTCTTTGCTGCTGACCTACAATGATCTAATTTAACCATACTAATAAGCAAAAATGACTTTAGATTAGAAATAAGAGTGTTGAACTTTCTTCTCCTGTATCTTATTCTTCTTTAATCCAGAACGGCAGCACAGCTGAAAGGTTTGTTTGAGCTGCGCCCTCTACTGTACAGGTGTAAATTTGCATTTCCTTCAGCCTGAAGCTTATTCATTTCACATTTGGTGTGAAAGGGCCTCTACATTTACCAAAAATAGAACTTTTTTTGTTGTAATTAAAAAACAAACAAGCAAGCCCAGCCCAGGTGAGAAAAAGTAACGCAAAAGTAACGTAACACATTACTTTTCATGAAAGTAACTAAGTATTGCAATTAGTTACTTTTTAGGTAGTAACGCAATATTATAATGCATTACTTTTGAAAGTATCTTTCCCCAACACTGTCAACAGCATTATATGGCACACTATGTGCCTGATACAGTAATACATAAATGAATGAAGCAAAGACAAAAGTAAGGTCATTAAACAAGAGCTCAGTGCGATTTAATGTGCAATTAATGAGTAGAATCAAAACTAACATTTGTTTTGGATGCAAACTTTTTTATTATACAACAGACACAGAAACACTTGAGACATATTTTTAAAACATTATATTAAAGCCTTGGACAACACATCCTATAAAAATCTTTATCTTCATGGTGCTTTTTCTATTGATTCATTTTTGCATGTTTTTTGCTTGTAACCATTATCAATGAATCAACATCATAATTTTGCCGACTTTGCTGTTTTGCTATCTGTCTTGTTTGTTTCAGTCCTGCCTAATAATGAGGTCTTGTCAACTGGTTTGTTGCGTCAGCTTTGTTGTGGTTCATTGATTTCTTTGCTCTTTGCAACACTGTTGTTATAGATTCATAAAAATCAGGCATGTTTTTATATTAGTTGACCTGCCAGTAGAACAAAGAGTCAGCTTTTGTGTTGTGTATCTACTTAGCAGAAAAAGAACATTATTATTAAACATATACGTAATTATGCACCTATACGTAATATTGACAGTTCATACACCTTATTGTCATTAAAAGAAGTTAGAATTATTTGCCATATTTTTGTCAGTTCAAAATATTATGTGAATATGTTATTTTTTCTCTTCTCCGATTTTATAAAAAAATTAGACCATTAATAGACTTGTTGGACTAAAACCGTCTCATTCAATTACAACCTTCCGTAATATGAGAAAAACAATTCCTACAACAATCTCCTCATGATTGTTCATCCCATTGATTGTTGTTTTTATGCTGACAGCATCAAGCGTGATTAAAAAGTGGATGATATGTTGTGACATTTTCTGGGATGCCTTTCTGTTTGTTACCCATGGAGGGCAGTCATGGGCCCAGAATGCATCCGTTAGTAAACAGGTCAGACTAGCTTGTCAGACTGTTTCAGATTAACCCATTTCACCACACTCGGTGGTCCAGCATGGAAACTTGGCACCTGAGTAAAGCTGCCACCCTCATTTCCCATTCTTCATTACTGCAATGGGTGGCACGTTTACTGAGTTTTTTCTTGATGAAAAACAAGAAGCGGGACTGGCCAAAAACTGACATGACATAGTGCATCTCCTCCTCTCCGCTGTTATGATTTCTCAATGTGGACTGGATTATCCGATAATCTGATAACAACCCACTGTGCAGATTTGGTGATTAAAGTTCTGATGCAATGGGTAGTTGCCATGGCTGCTGGAAGGAGAAGGGATAGTATTCGTATATGTGTGGTGGTGTATAAATGTATATGCATACATATTAGCAATACGCTAATATGTATTTTTTGAGTGGCTGACGTGACATGAGTTTAAATGGTCTTTTACAAAAATATAAATTTGTTATTCAAACATTGCTTCACAAATTAAAAAATTCATCCAACTACAAAAAGTGAAAATTAAAGAGTAGTGAAAAATAAAGACTGCTATTACTTGAAAAACACAAACACATGTTTTTAACAAAACTATGAACAGATCTAAGAATTTTTTTTATTTTTATTTATTTATGTGAGAAATGCTTAAAGGGGGGGTATAATGCTATTTCATGCACTCTGACTTATTTACACTGTTAAAGAGTTGGATTCTCATGCTAAACATGGCCAAAGTTTCAAAACACGAGTTGTACGTATGACGCAGTATTTCTGTGCCAAATATACAACGTCCGGTTGGGGACATGTTTCGCCGAATTCTTTTCTAGTATGGCCCTTTATCACGCAACAAAGGGCAGAATTCCTTGTATAGGCAAGAGCACGCCCGTCAACGCGCTTCGTTCGAGATACAGAAGCCGAGAGATTTTTCAACAATGGCTGTGTCCCAATTCAAGGGCTGCTCCCTTTGAAAGCTGCATACATCATCTGTCTCATTTAAGAAAAATAATCGTTAGATTGCAAAGTAAGAAAGAAATTACAGTAATTTACACCTCACAATGAATATCAGTAAATTTTATTATGGTTACCTGTCTTAAATATGACATCCTTGATGAAGTATTCATCCTTCAAATGCGACCTCCGGAGGACACAGCCTCCGAAATGAGACGCAGCTCTTGTCACCGAAGGAGTGTATTTTTGGTTGTGAGGGAAAGATTACCTTTTTCAGCTTCCCAAAGAACGCAGCGTTAAGGGAACAGTGGATGAACTTTGTTTTTCCTGGGCAGCAACGGAGTGCTCGTATGTTTGTTTGTTCCCGGAATTTCGGTGATAAGTGCATTGTAAACAAGTCCCAGTTCGGCGCTGGATTTGCAGATCGCGGGCAGTGAGTTAAACTCCATCAGATGTCTGTGTTTTGTTGGAAATCGGCACGCAAGTGCATATAAAGTAAACAACACAAACGTTTTTGTTCCATTTTTATTTATAATGATGTCGCAGCTTGTAGACGATCTCTACACAAAAGCCGCGTGCGCTCGTGACTCTTTAGTTCTTTAGACTCAGTAGAGCTTATCTATCTTTTATAAATATGATAAAACATGCATTATTACTCTATAGGTGCTCAAGATTAACATGAGATTGGCAGAAACTGTGTGATACCCCCCCTTCAACATGTTTCAACAGCTACTTCATTGAAAAGTAGGCATATATATTCTGACAAAAAAATTGTATTTAATTTTTTTGCAAGCAATATTTTGTATTATGTATGTATTTTGTTTCTGAGGACTCTTGAAAGTGTGAATTAGATTATATTTCCCCTGTCTGATGTCTTTCACGCCACAACTCGTGGTAGTCACATGACATTTACGGCTCAGGTGATTGGCTTACAAACAATTGTTTAGAACTGAAAACCAACAAGGAAAGATGGCAGATTTCATATATAATTCAAGTTATTATCAATGCAGTTGTCATATTAATTGAGATCATATTAACTACATAGAATATTTATACTTTTAAAAATGAATTTGTCACTGCACAGGATCATTGAAATGAAAAGGTGACATCAAAAATGTAATTGCATTAAATAATAATAATTTATCAAGTATTTAAACAACAACCTTCATTATATAAGCCTAAAACAAGTAAATAATTTTCATGTCACTTGTTTGCTGTACCAGTATATGCATGCATGTATTGCATGGTGGATATAATCCCAGTGTATTTGTTTACAATCCTTACAACTTCTGATCAGTATGAACAGATTGAAGACAGAAATCAATATTTTCCCTTGAACATCCATTTCAGATAAGCCTAATATGTTAATATATACAAACACTAAATCCTCCATATTCAACACTTTGAACTAGAACCACCATAAAAACTAATTTTATGCCAATAAAACGTGATATTAAACAGCCCATATTAATTCATTCTCATGAGAAATGCATCATGTGAAATCACATGGACGGACAATCTGTCATGAATCATCATTCATAGGATTTACAGCTTCAGCGTTTTAAGAGGGGTGAAGGGCTGGTGGCATTCTAAGATTCTTGAGTGGTGAGATATATGGTACTTTGGAGCAAGATTTAGTGAAATTCAAAGATACTGGTATAAATATTTACATTTATTACTTTTTTGGTTTAATAGTTACCTTCGTCCAAAGCTTGAATGGAAAAAAGCTACAGCACAATGTAAGTACATATACAAACACTCTTTTACTCACTCTTTTCCAGTATTAACAAATTTATAATTGTGTTGTCAAATATGTTAGAGCGTGTTGCTCTAGTGCTATGTTATGTGCCAATGCCTGACAGGCTGTGTGAGTTTGTGTATCAGAGCTGACTGAAGGGTGTTTTTAGTGCTGGTAGAATATTATAGGAAATACTCTGCAGACACAGCATAAGTGAGACATATACACAAATATTTTTGTCCTATGAATAAATGATGATTTCAGTTTATTTTTATTAAAATGTAGGATTTTTCAGGATGTTCTCTGGGACATTTCAATAGCTCATTTAAAATGGTCTCTTCTATCACATAGACTTATGCTAAGCCTTCCAGTGCTAAATATCTGCCATTCTGCTTGAGCTTTACTGTTCTGCCATTCTCGGGCACAGCAGATTCTTGAATAAAGAACAGCTGTCTCCTGTATCACAGTGGCTGCCCTGAAAGGATATTTATAGCCTTTTAGTATCAGGCTTTATAAATGTAGGCACATTTGGCCTTTTTAGAGCAAATGAGATGAAAACTCTTCTATTTCGGTCATCACAGAACAACTCTTTGTCTGTGTCCATCATCAACAGAGGGCTACGACACACAGGTCAGACCACAGAGGTCCACTGCTTCGTCACCTGTTTATAGAGTGCTGCAGGAAACCAGTTAGCATTTTTATACTTCCGGTTCCATCATCCCTAAGTGTTTTTTGTGAAAGTGTTTTTGGTTAAATGCCAGAAAAAAGGTTTTTGGCTATCACAAGCTCAAGATATTTTCACATTTTTCTATGGCATAGTACATCATAATACATAAATACATAAGTAATACACCACTTATGATTTATTTTTTATTTTTTTAAAGTTTATCCATCTTGGAAAAGGTGGCTTGTAATGAGTGGCTAAATAGACCACTCTTCCTGGTCCTTCAGTGATGTTTCAACTTTGACAAATTACTACCTCATAGACCTTAGTCAGTGTATTTAATTTTAATAAAAAGGAAGCTGTGATAAATATGCTTTCTTAATGATATTTTATTTACAAAGTTCGGGAGTTGCACATTCATATAATCTACCCAATCAGCACCCAATATTCAACTCACCTCTGTCTCACGACAGTTTTCCAGCATCCCTCCTCCACCCCGATTGCTTGCTCTCAACTGTTAAACCTGGGATGGAGGAGGGGAAGTATTTTGGGTTTGGGCCGCATTCTGGACTCGGAGTCCGGACAGCATGCCAAATGTGCATACTCTTTACCCTATTCAATTATAAGCAAGTGTGAACTTGTGAAAAAGGCTATTTCACTCCAAAATTAATTTACTGTCTACAAAAACATATTTCTTTTTTGCCAAATCACTCTCTTGTAGTTTACCATAAGATAAGGTGTCTATGAAGAGGGGTGGCTGAGGGTGGGGGGGGGGGGGCAGGGGTCTTGTGGGACCATGAATTGGCCCTGAACACCAGATTTCTTCAATCTAATTGACCATATGCATGTAATGTTCTTAAGAACTTCCGCAATAAAATAAGCCATCTGGAAAACTTCACTGAAATATCACGTGTTGGTGTGTCAGTATCTTCAATGTTCTGAGGTAGCTTAGTTAAGTAATACTTAGTAATCAGAGTCACTTAGTCAGGCCTAGTTTGTTAATTTAGTTTTTCAAATATAAGACGACATAAAAAAGAGATGTCTCAGTGTTCCTCCTTGGCAAAATTCAATTCGACCATCAGTTTTCACACTTTCGTGTGAAAAAAAGCGTCAACACACTGTAAATTAAACATTTATTGTGCACTTTAGTTAGATTCATTGCATAAAATGTGAGTTTTCACAATTGTTCCAAAATTATTGAGCTTGCGCTGCACTGACTGACAACATTTGTGATTATAAAGGGAGAGCGCAGTGCTTGCTTTCTGTGTAATTCATTCGCAAGTTATTGTTTTTCATTCGATTTTGTGAGTACTTAATACTTCACTTTGACAAAATGTATTTTTAAACCTAGTGATTTTATAATGTTTAATATTTATTCAAAAGCAAAACTGAGTGAAAAACCATTACAGGAAATGGCTAATACGAGCCAATAAATGCTCCTCTGCCGCAATCTGCTGGTTATAGTGGTAATTAATATCTTTATTATATTTTTAAATGTGTTTTCTATCAAATGTTGGATTTCCTACATCTTAAAAACAAATGGGGACAATCTCAGAAGGATGAACAAATAATATTTTTGGTCATCACATTAAAAATAACATTTGAAGTGCTGGGAAAATGTTGTGCGTGTGTGTGTTTAATTACAGACACTGTGTTTCTCATTTCTAACGTTCCCAATAGCTTTGTCTTTATTGCAATCAATACAACTGGTTTATTGGCAAATTAGGCAAGTGTGATAATTGCATTAAAATATAAATCCAACATTAAAAAGTCAACCATTGATGTGTTTGGTCGATGTACAGCGAGTACAGAATGACAACTAAAGCCCAAAGTACAGTTCACTCGCGTACGCGAATTTCGTCATTAGAAGAGTACGCACATACTGCACGAGCACTGCCGGATTTTTGTAACTGCACGTACTTGTACATGCAGGTTGCACATGCACATTTAATATTTTTGCAGTAATTAGTTTAGCCACAAGGTGGCAACCACACCCTGGGGGCGTCGATTCACAAAGTAGTCAAGGTCGGTAGTCAAACTGCATAAACAGAACAGACAGGAACACATGCAAGCTACAGCAACAATGGAGGCCTACATAGACGAGAGATTGTGTGAAGAGGTTAGAAATTACCCTCATTTGTACAACTCTAGCATGAAAGAATACAAAGATACTTACATGGGTTGTAACTCATGGCGAGAGAATGTTAAAAACTGTGCATGCGTCGAATGCCTGTGTATGCGTCAAATAAAGTATACTTTGCAAGGCTGTGCATTCGACTGTGCACATACATTAGCGTATCTGTAAAAAAACGAAGTATACTCGGGGCTTAACAGTTCACCAGAAATGCCCAAGCTGGCTTAACAAAAACCAGGAAGTAACTGTGGATATGGTCGATTGAGGACCCACTCTCCTGCAGAGATTAGGCTTGTTCGAGATGCATCAGCACTACGCAGACCAATCGGCGTATGACATCAAAGTACTGCGAGCGCGATTGGAGAGCAAACGACTCCTTATGCTTTTGAATCGCTCTTGCGGTACTGTGAAGTCATACTCCGATCGGTCTGCGCAGCGCCGGCGCATCTCGAACAAGCCTATTATTTCCAACCTGATTCAGCACACATGCCTGTGATTTTCAGGTGATCCCAAAGAGCTTGATTAGATGGTTCAGGTGTGTTTGATTAGGGATGGAGCTAAATTCTGCAGGACAGTGGGTCCCCAGGAGCAGGGTTGAAGACCTTTGCAGTACGTGGTTGATTGACAGGTTGTCCTAGCAGATTATTCTGCACAATAAAGTACTCTGCCCAGTCTTGACTTGATATGTGAATGTGCAAATCACACTTGACATATTAACCTCATGAGAGGATTTACAGGAAAAAATTAAGGCTAGCCAGACAGAGTGCTGTGCTAGTCAGTGTATTTGGTGTGATATTTTTGAAAATAAAGCTTATGATGGCCGGGTGTGTAAAAGCAAATCCGCAAATTACATCATTACAGCCTGTGAGTTTGGCACAAGAAAGCTTAGTCTGGTCACAATGTGATTGTCACAGGGACTTGACAGATTGTAGACGGCAGCAGATACATTATTTACATTATTAACTAAGACAATAACATATGATGCACGTATTTCCACTTTGTAGCATTGTACTAATTAAAAGTATGACATAAACAACAGAAAATGTAAAGCAAACAAACTGAGCAGCTTTTGGAACATCCTTGTGTACCTTGATTTGGAGTGTAGCTCAAGTCGGTTATAAAAAGTAGTTTCTGATTTACAGGACATGTGTCGAGGTAAATGACAGTGAGGAGTTACATGGTGACAATGCATTTGAAGCAAAGTGTCACTCTGACTCTAACTAGGGCGCAAGCAACACTCTTTGTTGAGCACTAAATGACAATAATCTCTTTTAACAGGTAGTCACTTCATTACATTATGCATGAAGTTAGTCTTTTCAAAGAAAGTTTTTTTCAACTCACTTACTTAAAGGGTTAGTTCACCCAAAAATGAAAATAATGTCATTAATTACTCACCCTCATGCCGTTCCACACCCGTAAGACCCTCGTTAATCTTCGGAACACAAATTAAGATATTTTAGTTGAAATCCGATGGCTCAGTGAGACCTGCATAGCCTGCAATGACATTTCCTCTCTCAAGATCCATAAAGGTACTAAAAATATATTTAAATCAGTTCATGTGAGTACAGTGGTTCAATATTAATATTATAAAGTGACGAGAATATTTTTGGTGCACCAAAAAAACAAAATAACGACTTATTTAGTGATGGCCGATTTCACAACACTGCTTCATGAAGCTTCAGAGCATAATGAATCAGCGTATCGAATCATGATTCGGATCGCGTGTCAAACCGCCAAACTGCTGAAATCACGTGACTTTGGTGCTCCGAACCGCTGATTCGACACACTAATTCATTATGCTCTGAAGCTTCCTGAAGCAGTGTTTTGAAATCAGCCATCACTAAATAAGTCGTTATTTAGTTTTTTTTTTGGCGCACCAAAAATATTCTTGTCGCTTTATAATATTAACATTGAACCACTGTACTCACATGAACTGATTTAAATATGTTTTTAGTTCATTAATGGATCTTGAGAGAGGAAATGTCATTGCTGGCTATGGAGGCCTCACTGAGCCATCGGATTTCAACAAAAATATCTTAATTTGTGTTCTGAAGATTAATGAAGGTCTTACGGGTGTAGAACGACATGAGGGTGAGTAATAAATGACAGAATTTTCATTTTTGGGTGAACTAACCCTTTAACATTGAAAACATTACACATGATATTGCAAGAATACAAAAAGCTGAGTAAATTTGGACAGTGTAATCCACCTATTGTGTAATTTTACCTCAAGTATGTATAAATCTGATTGCTGTGTGAGAGAAAAACACTCCTGCCATAGACAATAACACTGGCTAAAAATGGAAACGATTGAGAGATTAAATATGTCTTTCTGAGTTGACAAGGATTTAGAGTTTGAGAGTCTGCTTTTGCACAAATGTTGTTTTCCCCCCAAACCATCAGCATTTCCTATTTTTCAATTTTTTTCATGACTCATAAAATAACTACAGTGGCAGTGTGAATTCCACACCATCAGGAAGTTAAGAAATCACAACCATCCTTCAGTAGGATACTGTAAAAGTGAAAATATGTCATTAAGGAGCTATTTCTGTCTGACCTGACTCTTACCAATGACGTTCATTGGTGTAACCAAAAGGCTGATTTAGTCATATTAAATTATATTTTTTAGATGTTTCCATCTAAGATGATGCATGCATGCAGCACATTTTAGATTAACTGCCTTTTTTTTTTTTTACACTGTTTATTGTATCATTTTATTTAGGCTATTTCCTATCTAATTCTTCACAAGACTATGGGCTTCACCATGAAGTGCACTCCAGTGTTATTATCTTGTTTCAGAAATCCTGACTCATATAGCTATCAGGAGATTACAGTAACTTGTCATTTTCAGTTCCCATATCAGATTTGATCTGATGCAAAATGCATATTTCTATAATGGAGTTCAGCTTGATGTCCTTGAAAGACCCCATGGATTGAAAAAGCTTAATGTTAGTAAGACTTTGTATATCACACCACTGTAAAATCTTTAAAGTCCTTTAAAAAACGTGCATATTTGTTTTTCTGTCTAGGAACCACCTGTTCAGTCATTATTAAACAATGACCAAAAAATCTCTATCTCTAAGATATCTATATAAAAAAACACTACCCCTCATTTCTGTTGCATAAGATTTAATCTGTGGTTGAAAGTTGGTGATGTTTAGGATCATCTGTATTAGAGGGCTGTAGCAGTGGATCATGTGGCTCGCGCTGTATCGGACCTCCGCGAGGCGCTGATCACGAGAGGAATGGGCATAAGATACGCGTCGCTGGATGCGCAAAAATCTCTTGAAAATGCCAACATTTTCGGTCATGTACAAAGGAGCGGTCATGATTAGCAGGTAAAAACGTTTGTTTTGTAATTTTGTGGTAGTTAAGCTGCATTATGGCTCGTTTTTTCAGCTCATTAGTTCCAGTGAGTGATAAGCGCTCGAGTGTTTATGAGAGAAGCGTCGACCAGAGGTGCGTCGTCACTTTGTCCTCTACTGAAGGTTTCGGTGACTTTTAGGTACTTTGTGTTACCTGTTCTGTGCTCAGGTGTGTCACTTACAAAGCGTGTTTGCGGATTTACTAATATAAGAGAATGAGAGAATGAAAAGCGTGTGTAAAATGTGTTGAACGACGGTTACTTCACCATTCGTTCTTATATAGCCTATACGTTCGCACCGACTGTAGTTACAGTGTGGAAATTGCATATTTGAGTTTATTTGCCCGCTATGTTTTGAAGAAACCACAGCTCTGTAAAGGATGTACTTATAATGTGCTCTAATCACCCGGAGATTATAATGTGCCTGTGCGTACTCACCAAATCCATTAATACACACCTCATGGAATTCATAAAACTTAAACTGTGCTTTTTGTTATTAATCAGAGGGTCTTAGCATCAAACTTCTTGATGACCCCCTTCGTAGACGTATATTTTCATGTAAAGAGCACGTGAGAGCGATTAGGCATGATGTTATAAGTATGCTAATTGACTTTTATATTTTCATTATACTAAAACTAAACGACATCATTAAAATGATATCTGGAGAATAGGTATATTAGGGTGACTGTGCCCATTTTCAGTTTTCATTCTGGTTAGAAAGTTTATTATTATTATTATATTCTTGAATGTATGTATAAACACCTGATGAACTCTTGCAACAATATGCACATGCTTTTTTTTTTCTTTTCTTTTTTTTCTTCTTACTGTCAACAAACTAGAATTATTATTAGAATCAAATAATTAGTTTCAGGATGTCTGATCAATTTTTGAATTAGAAATAATATCAGATTTAGTAAATGTGATAAATTATTGCATTAAACATATTTAATTAATATATTTAAATGATTGCAATAGCCATTTACCAGGTTTACTTTAACAGCCCTAAAAGTACAATTTATCTTTTTGTGATTTCCACAGACAGACCCCCTATCATTTTAAAAGGCTGTTTTACAGGGTGCTGCGTTGGGGACAGCGGACACTCTTTCTTAAGTAACTCTTGGTTACAAACATGGTTAGCTTGAATTTTAGCCTCAGATGAAGTCTTCAGACAATCTAAAGTACAATTTCAAGGACAGTGCAGCATGCCTGAAAGACTGGATTGTGGTGGAAGCTTGTAATTTTTCTGGTGTAGTGCTGGTAAGTCACTCAACAACAAAAGGCCTCTTGAATGTCAGTGTCCTGTTATATATCCTACTAAAAAGGCAATATTTTATTCCTTCGATTGCATGGTAACAGCACTGCCAGCAGGGTTGAGTTTCTTTAATCAATTACATAATTTTACTTAATGACTTAAGTACTTAAGTAAAACTTAATCACTGTTATATGACTGAGTTCTTAAAAAACAGAATCATACACAGATTCTGAGTTCATTTGAAAGCGTCCATTTTTAGGAGCCTGTCCAAAGCAGGACATTCATGCTAAATAATTAATACTGATTCCCCACTGGAAATAACTGGTCTTGATGCTAATAACAGTCCACAGCGCAGCACATACAGCAAAATCTTCCCACACTTAAATTCACAGTGTATTTTGTTTACAATATTCAGATATGAACTGAAAGTCACCTGCTTCAAATTTAACTCAATTTAGAGAAAAGTTTGATTCCTTGATTATTTCTCTGAATTTAACAAGTCTCACTATGTTACTAAGTTGGGTTTTTTTTTATGTTTTTCATGTTTCAACTTCATTTATTGGTGAAATGCTGCTCTTGTTCTCTGTCCTGCACAGGACGCTAATGGGTCCATATGGAGTAGATCGAGCAGTGCATTCTATGGAGTTTACAGACTGTGAGAATGGATTAGGTAAGCGCCTCATAAGATGCTCCTCTCATTTAACATTTGTGTGTTTGTATAATTTACTAAATATCCTGTCATATCTTGATATAATTTAAAACACTGTCTTCAATCTGTGCAGACAACTTCAAAAGTAATAATATTATTATGAATGCTCTTAGAATGGTCCAGATTGAGCCTGAAGGGTTGCTAAGATTTATTCAAGACACTTTCACCCAACAATCCCGGTAAATTACCATAAAATTACCAGAACAACTTTTCCAGTAAATGCACAAATGTGCTGTTCACACAAGCAGCAGCATTCTGTCTTTTTTTACCGGTAAGATACCATTCACACATCAGTACCAAAATACCGGTAAATTCTGTGATGTCCAACATTGGAAATGGCTTCTTTTTTTACTTCTGAGTGACAGGTGTAAGAGGATGAGTACACAGAATGCGGTT
Organism: Megalobrama amblycephala; assembly: GCF_018812025.1. Lineage (NCBI taxonomy): Eukaryota > Metazoa > Chordata > Actinopteri > Cypriniformes > Xenocyprididae > Megalobrama > Megalobrama amblycephala. The sequence goes on from NC_063044.1 coordinate 45,631,612, forward strand.
TTGCTTTTAAAAACACGTGACGCATACTAGTTACTAAAGTACTGCAGTTTCCGTAGTACACAACAACTGCAGATAAAGAGCTCAGAGAGAACTTTTTCGGAGAGATCGAAAAAACCCCACATTTGCGGCCTTTGTACTTGACCACTTTGTCTACTTACATGACGTATTTCCTGTATTTGGCTCTAGTGTTCAAGTGTGTGTGAAGACCGCAAGTGTTTGGAGAACTTTTGATTACCCAATGGGACACACGTATAGTGTTGTAAAAATGCGAGTGTTTACAGAGCTTTATTTTGATTTGATAAAAAGCAGTTGCAAAATACACATTTGCACCAATAAAATGTGCAACACTTTGTTTTACTTCCAAATTATATGTAATATCTAATTAATTTAACTTAGAGTGGAATGTTTTCCACAAAATCTTGTGATTTTGGGGCATGTGAGTTCCTGAACATGATCTCTTAATGGTAATTGATGGGTAATTTACCAGTGAAGACTGTACTGTATGTGTGAAAGAGGCTATAGACTCTTTTTTATTAGCATTTATGGTTCCATGAAGAATCTTTAACATCCATCAAACCATTCCATTTCACAAAACATTCTTTATAGTGAAAAAAGGCTCTTTAGATTATTAAAATATTCTTTACATTAAGATTTTTTTTAAGAACTGTTCACTGAAATGTTATTTGAAGAATCAAAAATGGTTCTTCTACAGCATAACTGCAAAAAAGCCCTTTTAGAACCTTTATTTTTAAAGTGTATAGAGTAGCACATTTTCTAGTCGGTTTTAATGAGGGCTATTGTACGTCAGGCGTTTCTGATCTTTAATGGGTAAGTGAAATGAAGCATATGGTGGAGTCTCGAAGCAAAACGTATAGGCATAGGTTTAGGGTACGGTTGTTTTCCAGTCTTTCAAGTCTTGTGCTGTCTTTGTTATATTTATACCACAGCCTGATCTCCCTCTTCACAATAGATCAAAAACATTATTTGAAGGCAGCTCTAAGCTCCTTAAACCTGTCCTTCTTACATCCCAACTTGCACAGTCAACAATCTATTGTGTTACAAGACGATTCTGTTTTAGGAGACATTTTCATAAATACAGTCTCAGGAGTGGTGCTCTGAATAAAAACAGCACAGATAAATCAAATATTTTACAACACATATTTGCAGTGTTATCATGTACAAAAGTGTGATACTGTGTTTTTTCAGGACATAGTCCTTACTTTGCATTTAATTTAGAGTATATGAAATATTTTGAATTTAACAGAGCAACAGAACATGTTTTGTGGATAACCATTAGCAAGTCTTCTCATTAAAGTGTCTCCAAGATTTATCTTGAAGTAAATCTATTAATATGCAATATCAGCTCAAAACTCAATTAGTGCCAATACATTGTCTGTCTATTAATACCAGATAAGCCTGAAGCAAAAAGAGGTTATTTATTATTCCATGAGTGTGACTGAACCGTGTGACCAAAGCGAATCTAAAGAATCTCTACTGTCCATCAAGGGAAGTGTATTCTGCTTCTGAACTGCCTGCAAATTAATCTTACACACGTTTCAGTGCTGTCAATATGTGAATATTGGACGTTTGAGTGCCTGTGGAAATGTAAGTAAAAGTATGTGTGGTAAAACCACACTTTACGCAAAATACATTCATGAGATCATGTTGGGTGTGAAAGATGCTCATCTCATTAAAGGCTTTCATGTTTTGTTGGCATTAGAGCTCATTCCTGCTGTCTCAACAATCAATGGCCTGATGACACCGATTTGCTGTTGCTCTTTCAAATAAGGGATCTGCCATCCTTTCATGTTGCCATCTAGACAATGACTCTATTCAATATATTGTTTTTAGATAAACCCTGAGTTCAACATGAAATGAAATCTATTTTCTAAATGCTTGTTATTGATCTCATTGTGAACTAATTTATGTAACTGAAGTCTTCATCTAGTGTGAGTGCACATGATTTTAAAACATTATTTCAAAAGTACTATTAATTTCTTTCAAGGTAAAACGTCTAAAAACAATAAAAAATACTTAACCTCAATATGTTTAACCTCAATGGAGTAAAACAGGATTCCTGTGTGTTTAATGGATTCAGTGCAGCACGGTGTTTACATCACAGGAAGAAGATCATTCTGTCACCAGAGAGATTTGGAGCTTTACAGAGTTGCTGTTAACCACTGAAATCCAATAAACTCATTTCACTCCATTTGATGACCTCAGGGGGATTCGAACCTCACAGCATTTACCTGAAACTCTTAAAGTTGAAGTTATATGTGGGTAATACTTAGAAGTTAAATACTGACCCGAGTCTGTTGTAAATCCGTATTTTAGGGTTTGAACATTAAGCTGTTTAAGGCCTCAGTTATCTGACTTGAAATCAGACACAAATGGCAACACACCTACAGCAGCTCGGCTGCACTGTTTAGTCATCATATATTTACATTTGGATTAGTTTCCTTACCAGTATAACTGAAAGTACACTACAGACACTACCGTACTATACCTTAAACCTAAAATGATCCTTCAGAAATTCTTCATCCTTCAGAAATCATTCTAATATGATGATTTGCTGTTCAAGAAACATTTTCCATTGTTATAAATGTTGAAAACAGTTGTGCTGCTTAAAGGATTAGTCCACTTTCAAATAAAATTTTCCTGATAATTTACTCACCCCCATGTCATCCAAGATGTTCATGTCTTTCTTTCTTCAGTCAAAAAGAAATTAAGGTTTTTGATGAAAACATTCCAGGATTTTTCTCCTTATAGTGGACTTCAATGGTCTCCAAACGGTTGAAGGTCAAAATTACAGTTTCACTGCAGCTTCAAAGGGATTTAAATGATACCAGACGAGGAATAAGGGTCTTATCTAGAGAAACCATCATTCATTTTCGAAAAAAATACAACTGTATATGCTTTATAAACACAAATGATCGCCTTGCACATGCTTCCGCTTTCTGTATTCTTCAAAAAGCTTATGCTGTATGTCCGCCTTCCCTGTTCAACTTACGGAAAAAAACGGAACTGGCGCCGGAGAATAATCCTGGAATGTTTTCATCAAAAACCTTAATTTCTTTTCGACTGACGAAAGAAGGACATGAACATCTTGGATGAGCATCTTGAATTTACTCACCCCCATCTTCCCCATGGGGGTGAGTAAATTATCAGGAAAATTTTATTTCAAAGTGGACTAATCCTTTAATGTTTTTGTGGAAATTGTGATGTATATTTTTTCAAGATTCGTTGATGAATAGAAATTTTAATTCATAACCCAGAATATTCAAGTTTTGTCTGTTATATCACAAAGTGCACTCTTAAGCAATTTATCTTATAATCAAGCAGTTAATAAGTTCTCATAAAAAAGTCAAAGTCAAATTTAAAGTTACATTTTATAACTATTAAATTATATTTTGAAGTCTATCAGACCACAATTAAAACTTGAGAGGTAACGCTCTATCAGCAGGCATCAGGTGAAGATATCTATTGTTTATGGTAAACATGATAAATCTGCATTATCTGCTCTTGTTTAGATAGAAAAAGGACGAATCATAGTCTGTTTGTCAAAAAAACATTAGTGAATGTTTAGATCTTTCAATTCACCATCACCTGTCATCAAATTATCAGTGCGTACTGGTGGTGCAATCAAAAGACCATACAGTCCTGTTGTCACAGGGACTGTGGTAAGATTTCTGGGTTTTGTTTACATTTATTTGATTGATAAATACAACATCAACAGCAGTACAAATGTATGGAAGAATAATATTTTACAAGGTCTTACTTTGAGTCAAGCGTAGTGATGCTCTGTCTCTTCTTAAGGAATCAAAGTGATCGGTGGTGTGAAAGAACTAACAGGAGAGGAATATGGCGTTTATGTCAAGAGGATCTTACCTGGTGGCCTTGCTTCCAGTGATGGTAAGTTTTCTCAAAGATATTTTATCACAGTTTGAAATAGCTTTTTGCCTCAAAGTGCCCCTATTATGCTTTTTCGAATTATAGTAGTGTATAATATCTAGCTGTTTGTGAATGTAATAGGTCTGCAAAGTTTTAAAGTTCAAAGTAATCTCCTAAAATAAAGAATCAGTTTTGAACTGCTGAAACGAGTAGTCAGCAATTTCAGTCTCACTTCCTGTTGCAAACCTATGTGCATAATACCCGCCTATGGTCTTCATTGACTGGCCTTGAGCAATATCTACTATAAGAAAAGAGGTGATTAGCAATGCATATTACGAGAAAATCAAAGTGCTTTTTGACCTTGGATGCACCTAAACTTATTGTAGGAGACCTCTAAAACAAAAATAGGAACCTTTTGAAATAGCATAAAAGGGGCAGTTTAAAATTTTATCCAGGCAGTCCCCTAAAAGTTTTAAACAATGTTAGAGCATCAATCAGCCGTCTCTCAGACACAATGCAAAACCTGAAAATGAAACAGCTTAGATAGGTGTGAATTTCCATGCTGGTCTAGCTGTTAGACTAGCATAATCACATTGTTACCAGCAAAACCTAAGTGGTTAGGCTAGTCAACCATGGGAAGTTAAAATCTGCTCTGAAGCTTAATTAAATTGCTTTGATCTGCATTATGCAGCTTTTGCTAATGAACAAAGTGAATCAAATCATTTACTGCTATTGGAGATTAGCTTAACATTTAAACCAAAATCATGTGAATGTGAAACATAATAGCCACATTATAATAGAACAGAAATTCGAAAGTTAAGACATAAATTTAGAAAGGAAACCGTGTCAGTGCAGCTGTTTACATTTCTGTGAAACAGATTGTCTGTCTCACTGCGTATACCTCTGCTTAAGTCTCTCACGTGTGAAGGGGAGTTTAACGTCATCTCTGTGCTTAGAGTTAATGCCCCTGACGGACTGGAATTAGAGTCTGTCTCCCATTCTGCTGCTGCCGAGCACGGGGTATACGGGAGCTTATATGGGCGCATGCGCTCTGTGGGGCTTTGCTTGTTTTTAGCCCGCTCACACGATTGCTGTCAGCGCACCATTCAGAGAACTCAGCAAGCTTCCTGGCTGCTCTCTTTGGTTTGGTGGAGAGACAAATCAAGCATGCTGGTATTTAACTGGCAGGTTGATATTCTGAGGGAATCTAGACAGCTTTTCACAGCACTGATTATCCAGAGTGACTGTAAAATCTGAAACTGGAGAGGTGGTATTTGGCTGAAGTGCTCTGACACAGAGTAGGACATAGGTGACCCCTTTGAGACTTTGCAGCTTGTTCCTTTCCAGATTTGATTTGCTCTGACAAGATATCACTGAAGTGAAGGTAGAAGGGGTCGAGAAGACATAACCCTGACCTACATCTGAAAGAGATGTTTTTAATGTCTTATGGAAATGAAAAGATTTGAGGGCCGTATGCTGTCTCTCCTACTGCCACAGTTTGCTAAAAAAAAGTTGCAAAATTATGACAGTAAACATTTTTAACATTTGAATGATGGCCATCTCTGAAACCAAAATGCAGTTTGGACATTTTTTTCTGAGCTATTTACTTTTTTTATGTTATATAAAATCGTGTTGACGAATTTGAAGTTTATGGTCACAGTCAACAACATTAGTCACGATCAATGTACAAGTACCCTAGTGTGACAAAAGTATATATTTCACTTATTTAGGTGATCAACATTAGCTGCTTATGTTATTAGTTCTTAAATACCTTTACTTTTAATTTTCATTCAAAGTGGACTACAGATTTAATGACTACATATATTATTGTTCAAAAGTTTGGGTTCGGTAAAAGTAAAAACAAAGAAAATACAGTAAAAGCAGTACTATTTGGAAATATTATTGCAATTTAAAATAACTGTTTTCTATTTGAATATATTATAAAATATAATTTATTCCTGTGATCAAAGCTGAATATTCAGCATCATTACTCCAGTTTTCAGTGTCACATGATCCTTCAGAAATCATTCTAATATGATGATTTGATGCTTAAGAAACATTTATTATTATTATTATGTTGTGGAAAACAGTTGTGCTGCTTAATATTTATGTGGAAACTGATACTTTCAGGATGCTTTGATTAATATAAAGTTCAAAAGAACAGCATTTATTTGAAATCTTTTAGAATATTATAAATGTCTTTACTGTCACTTTTGATCCATTCAATAAATTCTTGCTGAATAAAAGTATTAATTTCTTTTGAAAAAAAGAAGAAGAAAAAAGTACTGATCCCAAACTTTTGAATGGTAATATATTTTATATGGAAAAAATAGTAAGAATAGTATATAATGTAGTATGTAATAGTAATATATTTGTCAAGTCATTTCATGGATCTTTATAGTTTTTATTTTGTAAATGCTTCATTAGGAAACCTGCAGCCTGGAGACCAAATCTTGGAGGTGAACGGTGAAAGCTTGATTGGCGTGACAAGTGAACGGTACATACTGCACTCTCCTATTTTCTATTAATTCATTTGTTCTTCTGTTCTGCTTGTATGTACTTTCTGTGATTTCACATTTACCTCTGTAACAGATCATTTCTTTTCCCTGCTAAATTAGCCATTTGTTATTCTTTTATTCCCTTCAAAACACTTGATGTCTGATTTTGTTCTTTGATTGTAGAGCGGTGGACATTCTTAGAGCAGCATCCTCAACCAATCACATGCGCCTTCTCATAGCCAGAGATGAGGAAGCCAGGTAAGCCACTGATCTATCCATCATAACATCTGCTCTGAAGATCACAAACTTCATGTCCATTTAGACATTTAAAAAGTTGATTTTAAATGCAGCTTCCAAAGAAAGAATTTAACATTATGTTCAAAGCACATCAAAGCACAGTGCAGCACAACACAATTATAAAAAGTATAAATATGTTCAAAAGTTTGGGGTCAGTAAGAATTTTTTTTTTCTTATTTAAAGAAATGAATACTTCAGCAAGGATGCTTTAAATTGATCAAATTTAAATGATAGTAAAGATATTGAAAATATTTCTATTTCAAATAAATGCTGAAAAAAAGCAGCACTTTTCAACATTGATAATAATAATAAATGTTTCTTCAGCATTAAATCATCATATTAGACTGATTTATGAAGGATCATGTGACGCTGAAGACTGGAGTAATGATGCTGAAAATTCAGCTTTGCAACACAGGAATGAATTACACTTTTGAAATATATTATAATAGAAAACAGTTATTCTAAATTTTATAATAATTTTGACTTTAAAAACATTTGAACAATCCTACAGATCCTACATTTTGAATGGTAGTGTATATGTAAAAATAAATACAAAATAATTATTTAAAAAGTTTAAATAGTTTGTTGTTTTTTTCTGCTTATAGTCCATTTCATTGCCAACCTTCCACTTAGTGACATTTAACCAACCTAAACTTGCCATCACTTAAACCCTCTCATCCACTGATATTGATCTATGGATGTCTGACCTGAGTATATTTCATCTGAATGTCCACCCCTTAGAAGACATGTTAAATAATTCACTGAAAGATGAATAATTTTGTTCATAAACTAGATCTGACTGAGTATTGGCAGTGCCTGTGAGTCTCTTGGCGAGCTATTCAAAGACGAGCTTCTGGCCCACAGGGCTCCATATACTGCCTCCCTCCACTGTTGACTTCACTCACTAGAAAAAAACTATCAATGGAAAAGCAGCATTCCTGCTCATGGCAATGCTAGTGACCTTTTCACTTTCTAAAACTTCAGTTAAATTAGGTCCATTGCCTTTTAGTAATGAGCAATCATTTTTCAGTCATGAGCATTTTTAATGCTCTCATTTTTTTCATGTAATGTTGAAATGTGTAATTTTTTACTTTTTTAGTTTAATAAACAGACAATTGTAAGGAAACCATTCACAGGTTGAAGAAACTAAAACGCTGTAGCCGCGTTTGTTCCGCAGGAACATTCCCCAAGAACTTTGGGGTGGTACTTGGTGTGTTTCAAACGCAGAAACCAGGGTTTAAATGAAGCTCCGGGTAAAAATTTCCCCCTCAGAAAGTCCCTGCTCACGAGGTAGTACTTTTTCAAAGTTCAGGAACAAAGAGTAGGATGTCTAAATACATAGTATTCAAAAAACAGTTGTCGAAAAGTCCCCAGATGACCTACTACTTCTACTGAGATTCTGAAGTGCGCATTCAGTGGACACTTTACTATCCCATGAGGCCCTGGGAGAGGATTTATGAATGGCAGTGAAGTGACACAACGGATGCTGGTAGGTCATTTGACAGTAACAACATGGCGAATGTAGTATGTCCGAATTTCATTTATATTACCCATACCACCCAGAACATCTGGTCGCAAAGTCAATTCAAGTTCAAATGTAGTATACGAATTCAGACGCAGCAACATATTAAGTAGGATCCCAGATGTGTTCACTGTGAGTGTCAGTGCCATGACCGTAGTGTACTTTTGAACTTTACATACAGACAGACTGGCAGGAGATTCAGTCCCATGGCCAATGATTGTATGAACGAAGAAAAAAGGCATTGTGTGCGTGGAAATATGGAGGGAGCGAGTGCGAAGGAGAATGAGAACAGACTCACATTTTAAGCCATGATGAGATGAGTCCTTGCGTCTCCATGCTTTAATCTGCGTTCTGCCCTTAACCAGTGTGCACTGAGGGGATTACGCCTCTGCCTCCATGCAAAGACCTCCGCTGCCTTCACTCGCATATCAACAACCTGGAAGTCTTCAGGGACCGAAAGACTGAGCGCAGCATTTCTGTGCTTTTGTTTGTGTGTATTTATGAGGAAGATGTGCACGTATCCTCTGTGGTTTATTGAGACAGCGCTCAAGCCTTTGAGAGTCAGCTCCTTACCATAAGCATCACAACCTTGTGTGACCTCCCTCCCTTTAATCCGCACTGATAACCCGTCCTGAGGACGAAGGAAAAGGAGGAAAAAGCTCTTTTTGCATTGCATCATGCTCTTCGAAAGCTGTCACTTTGAGTACACCTAGATATTTTGGGCTTAGAGTAAATATGAATCGGCTCTGCATGGAGGAATGCAAAGAATTATGGGTCCAGTTATTAAAGGCTTGACTGTCTTTATATAGTCTTCTGAACCCATAGTTGCTTTGTATTGTGGTTGAAACAAGCAAAGATCTGGGATCACTCAGGGACACCTGCATGTAGGTAAAGAGGCCAGTGGCTGAGGCTGTGCACCAGTGCGTAATGAACACATGTCCATAACTGAATAAGATTTGAGCCCAGTGACAGGACATTTCTGTTGACCTATATCTGACATTCAAGAGGTGTCTGGGGGAAAATGGGACTGGGATGCAGATGGAGGGGAATATTTAAATAGATTGTAGATAGTGCCCAGCCTAACTAAAGGGACTAAAGAGAACTCAGCATGTTTATTTGTACTCAGTAGGCTTATCACAACATCGGTTTACATTGTTTTATCTTTCAGTAACAGTACAATGATTTGTTAGTACCAGTGGTTTTCCAGCAGAAGTATTAATGAATTTGTTGTCATAGTTTTAAACTAGAACAGTTTTATATCTAAAACATGGTTTTATATCTAAAACATGGTTTTATATCTATAACATAGTTTTCTATCTATCTATCTATCTATCTATCTATCTATCTATCTATCTATCTATCTATCTATCTATCTATCTATCTATCTATCTATCTATCTATCTATCTATCTATCTATCTATCTATCTATCTATCTATCTGTCTGTCTGTATTTAAAAAAATGTATGGAACCCATAGTGTACTACAAGTGGTAACTAAATGTATTTTTTAAATACAGAGTTAGTATATTAAAAGCACATTTTAGTTCATATTTCATGGTGTGTCAAAAAAAAGCACAGTTGAGTACACTTTGATGATCTTAAGAAGTACTAAAGAAGATTTTTTAGTATATTAAGTACACAATTAGTGAGTGAAAATAGAGCATTTTAAGTACATTATAGAAGTGTATTTTTTCACCTGGGCATGCTTTTTCCTTCTTGTAATGATAAGAATATTTTAATCACTGAATTCAGCCCTCTAGAGAGTACTTATATCTGCTTAGAGCATATTTGGATTGTGCAAATAACATTCCTGAGTCCTTCGCATTCCCTCCAAACGAATTAACTGACATGATAATATTTTGGAATAGTGGAAGCTGTTACATAATCTGAGCGAAGTAAGGACTGTTATGTCATTTAGGTGTCTAACGGTTTTGTTTTGTATTATGTTTTTGAAGGTTTCAGTTTTTTTCTTAGCTGACTACATTATTGTTATTTCCTCTTTTGTCATTGTGTAGGCGAGAATTTGCAGAGCTCCTTGAAAAATATGGCTCAAACGGAAGCACGGGATCTACCAGGAATTCTCCTATTCAGCAAAGTATGTATATTCTCAAGTTTACATGAAACGCACATAATTTAAAGCCATTTTGTTAATTCATTTTTGTGCTCTGGTTTGGAATATCTCTCTTTCCTAACCTCACTACTTCCTGACATAACAAAGGTTATGAAATGCTGATTCATGCAATATGATCCTCACAACTGGCTAACAAACAGGAGGAAGAGAGAAAGAGATTCACATCACATCTCTTCATCATCATCTCTAACCTTTGTAACTTCTACATTTATACTCATTCTCAAGTGTGAATGTAAAACCGGAGACATACAAACTGTGTTGACGAAAAACAATCTCTCTTTTTTTTTGGAGCTCAAGTCAATTATTATTATAATGTTTGAGGGAGAAATAAATCAGCCCTTGAAAATGGCTTAAGACAGCGCATTTGTCCATTATGCAATTTTGAACATCTGTTTCTGCCGGAGGAAAGACACTCCACAGGAAAAGTTCTTGAGAACGGAGCGTGTGCTCAGTGTACTGGCTGCTCAGTCTTATCCCTGCTCTCCCCTCCGTGTAGAATATTCTAATGATGTAACTTGCTTTAAGCACAGCAAAGAGTTTAATTTAAGTCTTTAATTTAAAAGTGCAAATGGGAGCTTTATGGTCAGATGGCTTCGTTTGGACGTTTTGTATGTTTGTTTTTGACAGTAATGAAGTTTCCAAGACTTGCAGAACTTGAAAACTCAAAGAATGCTCCACACATGACGACTTCTCTTGGTTTCAATACAGCTATATATATATATATATATATATATATATATATATATATATATATATATATATATATATAGTCTTTGAAGGGATTTTTTGTTTATTTTTTCAGTTTTTGCTACATTATACAACAGTTAGCTCAGACAAACAGCATTTCAAGAGTTCTAATTTTAACTCGGCAATATTGCTTAAATAAAAATTGTGGGTTACAGAAGCCACTGTTTTTGAAATGGATAAATTTAGAGATTGTGTTACTGCCCTCTGGTGGTTATATAAGCTTGCATAATTACCAACTTCCTAGTGTTATGTCAAGTTTGATCAGGCATTTTGTAATCACTAAATCTCGCTTTTTGCGCTAAAGCAGGCAGATACTTGGACAGCACATCATCAGGGTCTTCGTCCAGATCTCAGAGTCCTCTGTTGCTTAGTCCTGCTGGATCTCAGAGTAATTACAACACCGGACCCTTGCTACGCTCCCTAAGGTACTGGAAACCAATTGCTTAATCTAGAGTTGTTTAACAGTTTATTTTGACCTCCAGCCCCACGCTGTACTGCAGTAATCATTTTAAGTATGTGTGTGTGTGTTTGGTTTCAGTCACCCAGGTGAAGGGGTGATTCAGCTGATATCAATCGCTCGTTCCTGCAGTCTGGGTATTACCATTGGAGGAGGCTCCAACAGACCTGATGGCCCTGCAGTTTTCATCCAGGAAGTGCTGTCTGGAGGAGACTGTCATCGGGTGAGAGATTGGCTTCCTTTAACAAAACTGTGTGCCTGCATGTATTTGTGCATAATTCTGTGTTAGTGTTTTCACGCAGAAATTAGGATTGATCAAGGATCAGTAATTAATTTGAACTGCAATTGATTTTGCAGTATAGTCTGATTCCTGAATAAATGACTCATTCTTTCAGTAAATAGAAAACATAAGGTGCGTAAGAACTAATTTATGCACTTATTATAAAATGAAACTCAGAGTGAGAGTAACAAACACAAATGAGTGGGATATGTCACACATTTCGTGGAAGTGATTAGTCTGAGCTGGAGAAAGAAACCCTCAAGGCAAAGATCACTCAGCTTTTTACACCTTACAATTAAGCTCCAACACATTTAGCCATCTTTATCGCTGAATAGGGTTAGGATTTAAGTGTCAGAATGTCAGACTACTACGTTACAGCCTGAGCCAGTGCAAAGGTTTCCTCTTAAGTAGGTAGGTAGTAGTAAGTAGGTATCTCCTGGAAATGATCTAAGCAATTTATCCCCTGCTTTACATTGTTTTCCCCAGTAAGTGTTTTTCCTGATAGACGCAATAGGTAAAGACTCCGCTGGGCTGTTCTGGGAATGGACAGTGCTGTCGCAGCAGACTGCAGAGGTCAGGGGCACAGAAGGCAGTCTAGGGCATCACCCTCCCTGTGGAAAATAAAACTTTCGGAGGGGAGGGGAGCTGTATTATTCACCTACAGGACTATTGTGCTGAAACTCGGATATTCAATATCGCTTAGATTTTCAGTGTCAGATTGTTGGCCATCTGTAACACCTATTATAAAAGGTTCCTTGTCTGTTTTGAATCATTTAGCTAGAACCAATGATCATAACTTTCAATTAGAAATATTGTTACCATGTTTTTGGTTTGATAGCCATTCATTGGATATTTTTTTGTTTTAGTGTTTACTTACATATTAGTGTTGTCTCCATCACTTTTACTGTTGCTCATAGTTAGAACTTAAAATTTGGTCAAATCATTTGACTTATTGAGGAGAGGAATGCTGCAATAATTAACTGAATCAATAATCAGTATTCTTTTTGTGTCTTCCAGTAAAAATACACAAATGTCCCAAAGTTTGGTGTTGGTACAGGGTCTGAGTAAGCATTTTATTTGAACTAACCAGTAGGACATAAAAAGGTCACAATTATTTGCCGATATTGATATACAACTCTGATATCCAGCTTACTTTTAATGTAGGAGTGGGCGTGGACATTTGTAACTTGAGTGTGCGAGGCTTCCTGTTATTTTTAGCTGTACAAAACAGCTTGTTATGCTACTTAAAATTGCAAACTAGCATTTATTTTAATGTCATAATTATAAACACACTGGACTGTAGTGCAAATTGTTTCACTGTTTACTGCAGGCCTTGTATTTATTTACCTATAGTGGCTAATGAATCAGAACACACATTCACAGAAAATAGCTTACTTCTGTGTTGCAAAATAAGGCTGATATAGTGCATCCCTAAATCACCAAGCTGTGGAAAGGGTTGGGAGCGGATTGGATTCACTTGAATCTGAGATTTTTGGCACAGTTGTGTATAGTTTTAGTGACTTTGGTGTCTCTGAGGGGATGGAGTTGCTGTAGTGGTGTCCTCTGTGACATGAGAGAGGTCTCCACCTGGTGATGAGTAGTGCAGTGGGTTATGTTCCTGCTGATGCTGTTTGTGCAGCATTCTCAAACTGAACGTCTGCCAAGAATTGTGACTGATCAGCAACATTTAGTAAGGATCTTCATTCCTTTGGCCTTATAGGATGGACGGCTTAGACCTGGAGATCAGCTTATCGCCATTAACAAGGAGTCGTTGATAGGAGTCACATATGAGGAGGCCAAAAGTGTGCTCAATAAAGTGAAATTCAGGTATTCACTCTGGTTTATGTAGCTTTAAGTCTTTTGATCAATATTCAATAATTAATCAGTATCATTGTACTTATTTCTTTTATAGAATTTATTTCTTTTGTCCCTGTTCTTTGCCCTTGAAGTCAGGAACCAGTGGTGGATATTGCCTTCATCCCAGGAAAAGGACCTTTTTCCAACAGCCCGTTGTTGCATAATGGGGTTCAGAGGGGTGTTGGGAATGGATACAACTCCAGCCGGTTAAAGGTTCATGTCCGATCTCCTGAGGTGAGTGTTTACTAGTGTACGGATCACATCATGTCTCTGTATAATTAGTATGACAGCAAAGTCTTGTTGTGTACATTATACACAGGCAGTTTCTTTGTTATGGTCTTTTTTACTAAGCATGCAATGCTTCATAACTTTCTTCTCATAGATGCGACAAGAGGAAACAGTACCAGTGCTTTCATCCTCCCTGGAAATCTGCCCTCCAGACATACAGGTTTCAGGTACATGTCTCATGTCTGACACCCTTAACTTTATCTTAATAAGCTTTACAGCTAGTTTCCACACTTTCTCATCACCCACATGAACAGTGCAGATTTTGTTATTTATAAGGCTCATATTTCCCTTTTGAAAGGAGTACTCTAATTTCATAACCTTTCAAAACAAGTGCATTTTGTGCAAAGTAATCACAAGATCTCTGTGTGCCTTTATATCATATTACAAAAAAATTATAGTAAAATATCTAAACATTATTTTAAACGGATACAATTACTTGAGAGGCAAAATTGCGCAGAAATACTACTGTTCAAACAATTGGGGTCATTAAGATTTTTATGAAATCATCTTTATTCAATTAAAAATTGATCAAAAGAGAGAGTAAAGTCCTTTATAATGTTACAAAACATTTTGTTTTTAACTTTTTATTCATCAAAGAATCAGTGGCAAGTGCAGGATCATGAATACAGGAAGAAGTTTCTCTTATAGTTACAGTATCTTACAGATTGCACCTTGTATCTCAGTGGAAGTAGCATCCAAAATTAACCAGTGCTCGGAGAAACAGGATTTCTTGCAAAGCAATTATTTATTTTGAGAGAGAAAGATTGGGGATTAGTCAGTAGCGGTGTTTGGATATTAATCAACGGCTAGTTGCAAAGTAATCTCTCTGTGCTCCGGGGGTCGGGCATGTATGTGAGGTGTTTAAATTACACAATCAAATTCTATAAGATGTAACAAAGTAAAGGAAGAAGGCCTCTTTCATGTCGAGTCAGATAGTGCTCTTATCTCAGTTCACAGTAGCTGTCTAGTACAGATTGGTTTGCCATGCATAATGTGTAATCCTTTCTTGGGGCACAAAACGGGATTGATAAATTGTTATAGAAACCATACAGAGAAAGCCACTTAAGTCCATTTTATGGTATTAGATACTTTGAAGAAGCTATCTGTGTGGATGTTAACATGTCAAGTTACTTTTCTTGACACTGAGATCTTTGTATGCTTAACCCTTAAATGCATGACTGTTTCACCAATCATTCTTACATATTCGGGTCTTTATCGACCCGGATCTATATCTAACACGGAAGGATCTCTGCCTGTCGTGATAATATAAAACTCCTCTGATATTAGAGTAACAATTACAGAAGAATAAAATAAAGCATATTTTGTTACCTTTTGGAGCTTGAAAGGGCTCAGTCTGAGCAGATGTTTTATGCCATCATCCCGGTCTTCGTCAGAGCTCATTTCCCAGTAAATTAAGCAAATAATAGGCTAGTTTTATGTTTGAGGTCACGAATATGAGCCCATTCGTGATCTCAAATGTATTCTCAAAACTATATGATTTTCAACATCTTCAGAATCAATATTTCAATCGCTAACAGCTTCACCAGATCCATCCAGTAACAGTTACAGTCATATTTGATTGCGTTCAGTACTTGCTCTGCAGTAAATCGCTAAGCCATTTTTCTTATTTGACTTTCTGTCTGAATGAGTCGTCACTTCAGCATTGTGTATCAGACATTGCCACCTTGTGGAATAAAGGTGAATTGCACTAATTTCGTCATCTAAGATTAATTTATTGTTGTGCAGAAAAAAATACAGGTACACTGATACACACCTCGGGTCGTTAGCGACCCTATACAATTTTTACAAAAAATGAATACAAAAATAGGCATTCTTTTATAATTTTATGATTTTTTTCTTGTTATATTCTTTATAATGAATTGATTGAGGAATACTAAGAAGGTTGATGTCTAACTTTAAAAAATGAACGAGGAGGAGGGTAGTGAATGACGTCCCGGGTCACTAAAGACCCGAGGTATGCATTTAAGGGTTAAATAATGCCCAGAAAATGCTTTACCTTTGTGTTTATCTGCATAGAGACCCAAATTGTATCTTGACACTTGAGAACATATCCAAAATATCTGAATATCATGTATTAGATACAAAATACCAAACCAAGTGGAATTTGCAAACAAATGATGCTAGGCCTTTCTTAGAATAAACAGAATAACTGCAATTAACTATTTTATCCAAGTTCATTTTTATGTATGAAGTGCATAAAACAGTTTTTGACTTAATTTTAAACAGTATATCTATTGTTTTTTTGTTTTTTTTTATGTGTCTTTAAAATAAATACCTTTTGCTTTGACATTTTGTTATTTTGGCATTCAGACGTTTTCAAGTGTCTCTTCAGTGTCCAAATATATTTTGGTGTCACTGTATTTAACATTCATACTATGAATGCATGTCAGGCCCACTGAGATGTGCACTACGCACCCATCCATCAGGCTATCCCTGTCCCAGAGCTTAAGGTGCAGAGGTTAATCTAGACCTGGTGTAAGCATGCCTGACTTGCCCTTGAACTCTAGATGGTGTTGTGTTTACAGGCATAATGTTCTAATCATTCATGACATCTATAAAGTGTACAGTGCTTAATTACCCATTTATACAGACTAGCCGATAAAATCTTATAAGAATAAGGAAGATCTGTCTTATCTGAATTAAATAGGCACTGTAATCCTGCATAAGCCCTTTTGGGTGTCCTTCCTAGAAAGGAAGACTGGGTGTGCTCAACTCAGCTCATGCTTATCTTCATTCGTTTTCATTCTTTAATCATTGTGATTTTGTAGAGATGTGGAGATTGTAATAGTATTCTGCTATACATGGAAAATGATGTTTACAACTGGTTTGCACCCTAACATACAAGCTGACTGTTAGTTCAATTAATGTACTACACTAAGCTAAATAATATGACACATTTATGTAAGTTGATGTTAAGTTTATAAGTGCTTTTGTTGTCGGATTTTGAGCTTGGCTACTGGATAGTTGAATTTCTGATGCCATACTGTTTTTAAAGAGATAGCTCACATAAAAATAAACATTTTGTAATTATATACACACCTGTATGATGTTCCCCATATTGCTTGAAGAATATCTGGGCTCTAAAGTGAATGGGGACTGGCGCTGTCAAGCACTGAAAATGACAATAAAAGCAACAAAAAGCATCATAACAGTGGTCTAAATGAATCATGTGCTATATCCCAAGTCATATAATAGCTTAAATAGTTTTTTTTACTGATAATCTTCCCCTCCGTGATGCTCTGAATGGACTTAAAAAGTCCTAGGGACTACAAAATAATGACAAAATCCCATTTGTGTCGGGACCACAAATCTAATTTTGCCATATTTAGTTTGAGAATGCTGGGAATATGGTGCTAGCGTGGTGAGTCCCCATTTACTATCATGACAAGGAAAACTGGCCAGAAAATTCTTCAAAAATTCACCTTTTGTAATTTTTTCCTTTTGTAAGAAAGGAATTTATATGCATTCGAACAACTTTAGGGTGAGCAAATTGACAGAATCCATATTTCGCTGAACTATCCCTTCGATTAATAGTTACGCTACAAACATATCTGGCTTTCCACATGCTTGCAATTCTGGTGGAACATTCATAGAAGCGCCATTAATCTGGATTGTTTTAGTTGTCCTGGATTGTGTACCATCAGTACCACCTGTTAAATCCACTCCCCCTGTGCGAGCTCCCTGCTGTGCGTGTTGGTCCTGAATTACCAGCGTTGAACCTGTCTGAGTCTGCGTGAGTTTTACGTGTCTGAGCTCAACCTGTCAGTCATGAGCGTCAGAAGGCAGCTAAATCCTCTGCGTTGCTTAACAATACGCACACCACAGAAAGCACTGCCGTTAATACCTCTCTTTCTCAATCACTATCTCTCTCGCCCCCTCAATTCAAATCCCTCACACAGTTCATAATCTTTATTGTATTAATATAATACCCATTCATTTGAGCTCCCAGACAATGAAAAAACACATTAAGGCCACATTTTCCAAAGCAGCTAACTAGCTCTCACCACTAAATGCTGTAATGTGAGTATGACTCTTAAAGTAGGTGTTTTACTGTCCCACTTTCCCTCTCAGCCTCCACTGCACAGAGACCAGCCACTGTTTCCAAACCCAAGATCTCGCTGGACCCCCACATACGGCTCAAATCAGAGAAGCTTGATTTGGTAAGCCTGGTTTAGACAAAGTTTTGCATGTGTAAAAAGAGTTTTTTTCAACCCACTTTGTATTGTTACAATGTCGGTATATGTAAATGAACAATGTACTCATTCTCTGTGTTACCTGGACAGAGAAATTCATGTTTATTTGTCAGCATCTTTTGACAGCTCCAGGGCTTTTGTGAAAACTACAGGTAACAATCCCGCATTTTTGTAACTCCGCCCACAGTCAGATCAACAGAGGGTTATTAACAGAACAGTTATTGTAAGGGTACTGAAAATCACTGAAAATTGTATCGCACTCACCCTCATGTCGTTCCACACCCGTAAGAACTTCGTTCATCTTCGGAACTCAAATTAAGATGAAATTAAGATGAACTCAAATTAAGATGAATTTTTTATGAAATCCGAGGGTATCTGGTCCACACATAGGCAGCAATGTCATTGCACCTTTGACGTCCAGAAAAATAGTTAAAAACATGGTTAAAATAGTCAATGTGACTACAGTGGTTCATGAAGTATCATGAAGTGACGAGAATACTTTTTGTACGCAAAAACAAAACAAAAATAAGGACTTTATTCAACAATTTGAACCGTTGTCATATGTAGTGAACTCAGTGCAGGCTTCCTTGTTTACGTCCGAACGCCAACTCAGTATTGGCCGAAAATAAATACTGCTATTTAGGGGTAAATGTTGTATTGAGAAAAATTAATGAGTGCAAATTTTATTCAATTTATATATTTTTGCATTATTTATGGCTGCAATGACATTGTGCTTATACCTGTACTTTTAGTAATGACAAGATTAGTCCCAGCAGTTCAGAAAACATAAGGTGAATTTAAAAGATTAATCCTCATTGAAATCTGCACAATTGACTTCAAAAGGAGCCTGTATCTCAATGCAAAGTAACTGACAGAGTGCTTATGAAGATAACCTGTCATATCCCAGTGTCACTTTCCTCATAGATCTCTGTCTCTGCTCTTTGTTATGGTGCAGTTGTTTAGCAGAGATTTAATTTAATCCTGCTGATCCTGGGGCTGACCCTAATCTACCGGTCCATTAATAGGATTAGGTCTCAATGGACGAGAGCACTTAAATGTGGACTAAAGGCACAATGAACACTATATTAAGTGTTGCACAAACAGGTATTTGACATGGTGCAAAGTTTTTAGTGTGACTTTATACTGTTCATACACATGTTATTCAAGCAGATATTTTATCTGGTACAGGACAGTTTTCCTGCCATTGGTGTTTAAACAGTATGTCTTATTTTTGTGGCAGTATCAGATTGTAGGTTTGAACTTAATCTGATTAGCCTTATTAATGCCTTTTGAACTCTTATGGACCGACCATAAGCCTGGATTTATTGTACGCCACTGACTTCACCTCTGTTACCACACTGCCATCTTGTGTATGTGGCAGTAACATGACTTTTTTCAAGCTTGACTGGATACTGTACAGTCGGAAAGGAATCATAGTCATCAGTTCATTTTTAAGGGGCCAGACTTGGTTGAATATGCCTGTAGCACTATAGTGATGAAGGTTTTTGACAGTTTGATCATATTGCAGGCTCTGTCGTACCTGGGCCTGGATGTAACAGATGAGAAGAGACGGCAGCTCAGAGAGAGTCTCACTACAGACCCTCAGGGAACGGTCTCATATGGAGGTATAGATAAATACTGTACACCTTTATTTGGCAGCTGTATAACATGGTCCTCAGTTAGTCAACTACTGTAGATGCAGGAAATAATCACTAATTTTCACAATCATTGTGATGTGAACTTATATTCCCATATTCATCACATATTTCAATACTGAAAGAGCAACCCTTTTAATCTAAAGTGCAATTTTTAATATTTCCTCACTTTCAAATCACCAGCATGTGCACACGAGACCCACTGGATAGGCAGTTTACTTGTTCACTGTTAAGAGTGTTAGGCTTCCATAGAGCTTATAACTAAATAAAACAGGTTGCATGATGAAGAAAAAGGATTACTGCAGTTTAACAAAAAAAAAGAAAAAAAAAAGATGGAGTTTAGCACGCAATGCATTGGAATTCAACATTACTGAAATAACAAAAAAAAAAAAAAAGTAATATTAATCTCTCTCGTATTCATCGTTCGGATGCCAATGATTACCAACCTTCAGAGGTTACCAACCTCTGAAATAACCACAGGAAATAATCGCATTTTGACATGAATGGAAATACCCCTTTTGAAAAGGGAATCATGTTCCATATTTGGATATTGGGCTTGAGTTTACAATGAGTTTTTAGAGACAGATTGTCGGGGGGGGGGGAATTGGGTTCAGTACAAACTTAGACAGCTAAGTATATTTCCAGGCTGCTCATGACAGGGAGTTACGCTCCACCGCCGAACTCCTCAGCAGGAAGATGCCACCACGGCAAATCCTGATCAAAGCGTGTGTGGTGGAGCAAGAGTTCTGCCTGTTTTCTTGTACTTCAGCTGTGCAAACACTTAGAGCAAGGGCAAGAACATAAATATTCCCCCTAGACACTCTTTCTCCTGTTATGAGGAATATTCTGGATAGATTTAGCTGAGTGAAAGGAGGAGAAGAGAATATAAGGCACACAATTTTCTGTTTAGCAAGCAAATGTTGACCTGAAATCGCATGTTTTCAAATCTACACTGAGACTGGTCAAAAGTTTGGAATAATTAAGATTAAGGTTGCATTTATTTAATCAAAAACACAATAAAAACAGTGATTCCTCTGATTTTATTTAAATCTTACTTTCCCCAAACTTTTGAATAGTAGTGAATCACAGTTTCCACAAAATTATTAAGCAGCTGTTTTCAACATTGATAATGATCAGAAATGTTCTTGAGCATCAAATCATCAAATTAGAGTGATTTCTGAAGGATCATGTGACACTGAAGACTGGAGTGATGATGCTGAAAATTCAGCTTTGCATCACAGGAATACGTTACATTTTAAAATATATTCAAATAGAAAACTAAAATAAAATTTTTAAAATATTCACAAAATCACTGTTTTTATTGTATTTTTGATCAAATAAATGCAGCCTCTGTGAGCTGTGACTGACTTCTTTCAAAAACATTAACATTTTTTAATTATTCTAAATGATTTTGATTCTATAATTGCAGAATGTTTTTTATATTTCTAGTGCAATTCTTGGCTATTTCTAACTATGCCTCTGTTTCCTTAATAAGATTTTGTGGAAGCCACCCGCACTGTTTATCAAGAGAAGCTGGAGGAGGCGGGACTGGGACAGGGGCCCTTTATGTTCTCCTATCAGGAAGCAGCTAGTTTGATGGACACTTCTGCCTTTCATTCCCCAGTAAGTAGACCCGCAGGATTTAGTATCAGAGTGCTTAACTTTGATTTGGTCTAAACTTCGGCACAATCCTCAGAGCACCTCCTCACATTTGAGACTTCGCTTTCTCCTGAAGCTGAGCATGTCGGGAGATTTACTTAGCGTTCTTAAAGGAGCTTTTCTCCTGCTCAGAAAAGTTATCAAAGCTGTCTTTTAAGCTCTTAAATGCTTCAATTGTCAGAGTTTGCCTGTTCCGTAGCCAGTGCCTTTGGATTTGTCTTACATAGATGTATGAGCACTGAATTGGTCTTGGTTTTAATGTAGTTTTTTTCCCAGATCCCAGAAGCAGGGTAACGCACTTGTGATAGAGTTGTTTTGGCAGTGTCACTCTCTCTTTCAGACCTACGAGTCAGAGTGCAGCTACAGCAGTGAGGAACTGGAGGAGTTTCAGACTGAAGTCAAACAACTCCAGCTACAAATGAAACAACTCAAGGTGAGTACTGAAATAAACAGGTGTAGCTGAACTGTGTTGCTTCCTTCCATCAATATACAAGTTTAGGACTATAAATGCTGACTGCGGGGTCCAAAATGAACACTCTCTAAGTGCCAAATTCAAGTCAAAATAGGCTTTGGTGAGTAAATTAATCAGGAAGTTCGATATAATACATGAAGTCACACTGTAAGAATGATAGTCTGACCTTCACTGATTCACCTGTCACAGCTCAAACAACTTTGACCTCAGTGGAAAACTTACCATCATGTTGTCTTTCCTCTATAACTCCATATTCCAACACATGTGGAATATTCCTTACTTAAAGCTGCTGTAGGGAGTTTTTAGAAAACATTGACTTAGCCTGAAAATTTGAACAAGCACAACTCACAGGTCACTCCCCCTTGCTCTATGCTGCGCTACAGCCCTCCCTCCACAGCTCCTCCCCCATCACAACGGAGCCTGCCGTGAACGCGCAGGCTAGTAAGGCGGATAAACACAGTTATAGCACATTCACTGGTACAGACGAAACATCAACAATATGATTTACACTGACTATGGCCTGCCCATACTTTGACTACAAACTTGGTCCTCAAAACATTACGAATTTTGCAATACATGTAATGTAAATATATGACGTTGCACTATTTATATAAGTATTAAATAGCTAGTATGATAATATAACGGTAACTAACGTAAATTATTCTATTGATATGTAATGCTAAATAAGGTTTGCTAGTACATTATTTCAGCAACATGACAAGCCAGTGAATTAGTAGGTTTCAATAGTTGCTTTGCACAGTGCGTGACATTTTATCTGTATGTTATGCGGCTAGAGTTTTGACACCGAGTCAATGGGCTCTGACGAGGAATTCACACCCACAGCGACTTCGAGGAGTCAAAGGGCGGGGAGAAGAGGAAGCATCAGGCAGGGGACGGGCAGGCCTGTTTTGAAATGATCTTAGTTCTTAAAAAATGAAACAAATCAAGCAGGGATACTTACTTGTCAAGCAGAAATGTGGCTAACTCTGCATCGGTTTTTAATCCTTTCAGGACACGTAGCTCCCTCCACCTCGGAAAAGCCGCTCCGATATTTACCCTCGTTTTATTTCAGGCTCTATCTAATTCTTTCTTTCTGGCTTTTTTATCATCGTCATCTGTCTTTTTCCGTTTACCCGTCGTTATTTTATGAGCAGGTGCCACTCGAGGAATTGGCAGTTTGGATTGTTTGTCCGCCATAAGCAAAGCTGCGGCACACCGGTAATCTTGAATTTGACGCCTGTACGCGCTGGCGCTGTGCATGGGAGGAGTGAGATCAGCGCGCACGCGAGCTTGATTGACACTGCTAAGACACTCCTCCTGGCTCTGATTGGTTGTTTCTTACCGGGAGCGGTGTATTTCTGCAAATGGCAATAGGACCACTTGGAGGAGCCAGAGGAGTTAGATTTTTTCACAGATTATCTGTCTCATATTCTACTGTCAGGACATAATGACAGGTTTAACAAATATGTAAAAAATACATTTTTACAAAAGTTACCTACTGCAGCTTTAAGGCCACAAAGTTTAAAAAAAAACAGAATATGGAATAAACAGAATAGACAGAAAGAAATAATTAAAACAATAAATAATGCAAAATTACGAAAGCTCATTTCCACCACATAAGGCAAAATAACTGGTAAATAATTAACATAAAAAGTCGAAATTATGACATACTCAGTCATAATTATGACATAAAAAGTCAAGATTATGACATAGGACATACTAAATCATAATTATGAGATATAAAAAGTCATATTATGACATAAAAAGTTGAAATTATAGGAACATTTTTATTATGGCCGTCATAATTATGAGGTGAAATATTAGATGAGAAATATTGTTTCATATCTATGATATACAAAAGCATGATTTTTTTTCTTATGTGGCAGAAATGGGCTTCCATAAAAAATAAAGTTTCATGTTGGTGCCGATAGCCTCGTGGGCAGCCTGCCGACATACAGCCCGAGTTCGAGTCCCGACTCGCATACCTTTCTCGATCCTGTTCCCCTCTCTCTCTCTCTCCCACCATGCTTCCTGATACTATCCTATAAAGGCAAAAAATGCTAAAAGTAAATCTTAAAAATAAATAAATAAATAAATAAATAAAGTTTCATAACCTGTAAGAAATGTTAGTGGTCGGTACGTTTTATCTATGTGCACACTTCCAATAAATTTACATTTACTTTACATTTACATTTATGCATTTAGCAGACACTTTTATCCAAAGTGACTTACAAGAAAGAAACAAAGCAATTCATCAAGGAGTCAACAATATTCGTAATAAATGATGCCATGTTTTTCTTACAACAAGAAATGCAGAGAACATTTTTTGGGTGGGTGTGTGTGTAAGTGCATTGGTTTAAGGGTGTGGGGTAGTTAATTCACACATCATTGGTGTGGCAGAAATATAATTTTGGACTGTGGTTGACTTTCCATACAATTTTGCTAGACTACAAGGCCCCACACATGACATGCAGGGGCAAAAACATGATATCGGGGCCACAACAAATGACTTAATTTATTTCCTAATGTTAGGCAAATTGTGGCCATGGTTTAACTAAATTAAAACAAGAGTACAAATTAGTACAATGTTGCCACAAATTAATAAGTTGTGGGATCAAATGCTTAATTTGTGTCCACAATATCTATTTTTCTTCCACGTGTCATGTACAAGACAGAGCTGAACAGCTGTGACGAAAGATTTTGTGACATGAACATCCATTGCATTGCTCTCAGGTGTTACTGAAAGACACAGAAGACAGTAAGAAGACTCTGGAGGAGGAACTGCAGAAGACGGCTGAGGTAAAGCCTGGGGAGTCTCAAATAAACTTCTTCAATGTGACTAATCTTAAATGCCTCAAAATATGACATCCAAATATTAAGAGGCATGAGAGCTGATTTAATACATCAACACTTTGTGATGCCCATTTTACCTCATTATATTTGTGCATACCAAATATATACTGTCACAACATGAGCATCTGAGCATTTAAGACATTTATCCACCCGTCAATTTGTGTGTTCCCTTATTTCCGTGCGTGGATGAAACAGAAGGCCACGGCCACAGTGGAGGAGAACAAGTGTCTGAAGAGTAAGCTCCAGGTAGCAGAGGCTGTTCAGAGACAGACTAACAGTGCCGAACAGGACTATGAGGAGGTCATTCAGCTCCTGGAGGCTGAAATCAAAGATCTGAAGAACCAGCTAGCTGGAAAGAAACAGAGAGGACTTGAGGCTACTAAGGTAAATGTTCCTCTTTCATCACATCTCTCTGTTTGCTGAAAAATGATTCATATAATTTGTAAGAAATTTACAAGATGATGCAATGACTGAAAACTTTTTGGAATGAGTTGCCAGGTGATTGTTATCTAATACAACACAGTCTTGTTTGTGATGAACACTTTAAACAGTGCTATTTTAGTATTATTTATACACTATTATAGTATTTATGAATATTTTAAATTAGCTTTTATTTTTTACTTTTTCAATTTTAATTTTAGTAATTTTGTTAAAAGACTAAAAACGCTGTATTATGCTGCCAGGCCAATAGTTGGCGATGTCACTTTGTCAAGAAACACTATGCGCCTATGTTGCGCCTGTGCACTAGACGTGCCGATATTAGGTAATACGATATATCACGGTAATGAATATGCACAATCTTGTTATCGTGGGCACTTAAAAATTAAAAATGTTAAAATGTTAAAAATTACCAATTATTAACATTTTTATAATGCATTTTAAGAATAATTTCCCCATCAACCATATAAAATGCACAACACGGCTGTATGCTGCATCAAAGGGACACGTGCACTCATATGTAAACAAGCCCAACATACATGAGAAGCACATGGCGGAACGAGTGAAGGAGATGCGCTGAATGAAAGTGCACATTCACTCTCTGACAGCAGAGGGCGCTGATAAAACAGCAGAAGTGCAGAGGTTACCCCGGAAACCCAGTAAACAAAGCAGCTGCACTACTGAACAGTTTTTAAAATGCTTCAAACAGCCATTCAATTATTTTTGTATTCACAGTGTTGTTCATCACAGCACCAAAAACTTAATACTGAGTTAACAATGATCAGTTGTTTCTTAACTAACATTAACAAACAATAATGCCTTCTGTAACAAATGTAGCTATTGCTCAATCTTAGTTAATGCATTAACTAACGTTAAAAAACGAGACCTTATTGTAAAGTGTTACCGGTTGTACTTTATAATTATTTTGCACTTTAATCTGTTTAAAAATTTTACTTTATATATTTTTTTGTGCATTGCATTATTGTATTTAAACATTCAGAGTTCATTTTGTTATAAGAAAAAGAGTTCTTAAACCTGTTATACTATGACAACACTTTTTTTGCAACTTTATTTCAATATCGTGATAATACCGTATACCGTGATAAAAGCTTCAGCAATTACCGCAACATGAAAATTTGATACCGTCACATGCCTACTGCGCACATACACATTTTTATACAGAGCGGTGAATACAAACAGTAAATCTGCACTTTGCTGGAGAAGTGTTAATAAACTCAATATCTTGAGCAGCACAAACACAGTCCTGAAGTGTTTTGTTTTGGTTGTCAAGTAATCGTGCATGTCTATAGACTGAACACGTGATATGCATGCGCACGACGTCACCAGATATCAATTTCAAAAACTTTTTTTCAAAAGTTTCAGGCCCCCAAAACACCATTGTCATGTAAATGAACGGCCAAAATGCATAAAAAGTTTTCTGTTTTTAGTTAGAAAACGGTGTTGTGTAAATGTCCCTTAGTTCACAACACCAATGCCGGTTTTAAAGGCCATTTTTTTTCACAGGAGGATGTGATGGACCTGAACAGAAGGCTCACTGTCATTGACAGCCAGTTGAGAAAGTCTGAACTCACACGGAAACACCTGGAGATTTCCAACAAGAAGCTCCTTGGCTTTGCCCAGGTAAACACAAACCACATTTTGACTTAAAATCTGTTGTAATCTGTTGTATCTAGGTATCAGTGATCCCTCAAAACACTAAAAACATCCAAGTTTATAATTTGCACTCTGTTTTTACAGAATGTCCACAAAGTTCTCACAAACACCAGCTTATTTGGGATTGAAAATGGGTAAGTTTCTCAAGCCAGACATGTTAAAAGTTGCAGTGGTCACCCCTATCAGTGATCATGACATCTCCTACTCATCCTACAGGAGCACACGGGCATCTCCAGCGAATGACAGCCCCGATACACCCTCCCCGATCCCCGACCCTGCCTGCCAGCTCGCAGCTGAGGCCAAAGAGCTTGTGGATGGTGTCTGCTCACTTTGCACTGAGGATCACAGTAAGTCAGAAATGTGTACTAGATCATCAACAGTTCTGGGCATCTAATCTGAGTGGTTGCTCAAAGCTTCTCTCTTTCAGTCTGACTGTTTAAAGCCCTGTTTGAGTGGAGTGTGTTTTAAATAATCTGGTACAATGGGACAGTTTCTGGACTTTTTGATCTAATTAACTCATTTGAACTTGTCATCATTATTCACAGAATGTTTGGTTGTTTTGCAGCATTACCGCAGTACGTTGAGGGATCCGTTGTGAAGGCCGAAGAGGACTGTGATTCAGAGTGAGTGCCTGTTTTTGTTGTGTTATGAAGCAATCAGCATTTTCCCCTTCAACTGCTGCTGTCAGCTGAGTTTAGCTCAGGCCAAATGTTCATTTCTCTGTCACAAAACCCTTCACTATAACTGCTGGCCTTGCAAAGTCTATCAGTTATGCAGTTTGACAAGGAATTTAGAAAAACACCAATGCAGGTGTCACATGTCTCATTTTTTTAAACTAATGTTTTAAATGGCATTAAGTGTGGCATTTTGAAAGGAGATCAATCAGGGCAGCCTTGTCATAGGGTCAATCCAAACAGAAGTGCTCAAAGGTGCATTTCAAAAGGTCCTTTGAAACAAAACCGATGAATACTTCACACACAAGATTCTTTGCATTCTGGAAATTAAAAGGCTGTAATGACCCTTCACTTCTGCTTTTTTTATATAGTCTTGAATTATCATTCTGAAATTTTAAATAGATTTTTGTTGTGTCATTTACTGCATCACATACCCAGAAATCATTCTAATGTGATGATTTATTATCAATGTTGTAAACAGTTGCTGCTTAATACAACCCGAATTCTGGAAAAGTTGGGATGGTTTTTTAAATTTGAATAAAATGAAAACTAAAAGACTTTCAAATCACATGAGCCAATATTTTATTCACAATAGAACATAGATAACATAACAAATGTGTAAAGGGAGAAATCTTATCCACTAAAAGAGCTCATTTCAAATTTGATGCCTGCTATAGGTCTCAAAAATTTGGCACAGGGGCAACAAATAGCTGAAAAAGCAAGAAATTTTGAAAAGATTCAGCTGGGAGAACATATATCAACTAATTAACTTAATTGATATCAGGTCTATAACATGATTAGCTATAAAAAGGGATGTCTTAGAGAGGCAGAGTCTCTCAGAAGTAAAGATGGGTAATAAAAGAGTGAAAGAGTGCATAAAAAGATTGTGGAATACTTTAAAAACAATGTTCCTCAACATCAGATTGCAAAGGCTTTGCAAATCTCATCATCTGCAGTGCATAACATCATCAAAAGATTCAGAGAAACTGGAGAAACTTCTATGCGTAAAGCCGGGGACACACCTAACGATTAGCTGAAACATTCTAAGAATGAACAGAACACACATACCGATTGTTTCCTTCGACTGGAGCCGATTTTAATCGTTGACAGTCGGAGAAGAACACAAACGTTTACGATTGAGATCGCTGCTAAGCAACACACTGTGCGCGGGATCTTGAAAATGGATGTAAACAAACAACTGGCGCTCTTCATCTGCAGCTATATTTGTGCGGAAAATAACAAAAAAAGAGGAAAACGCGCACTTTGTTTTCAACAGAGAGAATTTGAGGTGAGTAAACTTTGGTAAATTAATCTATTTTTAGAGCTTGCACTCCGGTGGTGTCGCCGTTGTTAAGCAACGATAAGATGCGATCCTCAATGAAGCTTGTTCGACTTGAAACAGCACTGTACAGACCATTAAATTACCACAGAAGTAAATTATACTACCACAATGCGACCTCAAAGGGCACTTTCACTTTCGCGATCAAAGGGGCAGGGCTCTTTATATTCTCTCTGTATATATTGTATCATTAACTGTTAATTTTGTATCCGTATCTTTCCAGATAAATAATATATATACAAAACATGATAAAAAAAGTCTAACGTTAGTCATTATCTTTATCACTTGTTGCCCCCCTATTGGCTGGTGCCCCAGGACACTCCCAATCCCGTCTATGGATAATCCGGCCCTGTACCTGATACGTTCAAAGCTTCCGCAATAGCAGCCCAGCTTCTTTCCTTATCACTTCTATTATGGTACGTTATTCCTTCGAAGATATGTTGTATAGATATTCGTACTTTTGCCAGTTCAACCAGTTTTTCTTCCATACCGGTTGTCCAATGTGTATGTTGCAAACGTTTTTTGACGCCATTTCGCCGCTTGTTTACAATCGCCTGACACAGTCTCCAAGGAAACAGAGACGTCATCGGTCGCAAATATTATGCTGCCTTCACGTGCTCTCAGCGCTATTGTAAAAATGACTTTCCTTTCGAAACTTGAATGCGATTTGCTCGTAATCACTACTTCAGAAGTGGGAATTATCAAATTTGAGAAGAATCTTTGTGAGGAGGGCTGGCAATGACTGTTTCTAAAATTCTAAGACTAGAATCGTTAGACGCAGCACACTGCACGATTTTAAGCACCAACTGTAAACACCGACTGAACGCAACTGGCTCTGACTCGGCGCGATTGGACATGATCGGTCGTAAGTATCAAATTACATTCATAATCGGCCTTACAATCGTTAGGTGTGTCCCCGGCTTAAGGGACAAGGCTGAAGACCTTTATTGGATGCCAATGGTCTTCGGCCCTCAGACGACACTGCATCACTCATCGGCATGATTGTGTCAATGACATTACTAAATGGGCCCAGGAATACTTCCAGAAACCAATGTCGGTAAACACAATCCGCCGTGCCATCTGCAGATGCCAACTAAATCTCCATCATGCAAAAAGGAAGCCATATGTGAACATGGTCCAGAAGCCCCGTCGTGTCCTGTGGGCCAAGGCTCATTTAAAATGGACTGTTTCAAAGTGGAAAAGTGTTCTATGGTCTGATGAGTCCAAATTTGACATTCTTGTTGGAAATCACGGACGCCGTGTCCTCCGGGCATTCAGTTCAAAAGCCAGCATCTCTGATGGTATAGGGGTGCAAAAGTGCATACGGAATGGGCAGCTTGCATGTTTTGGAAGGTACTATGAATGCTGAAAGGTATATAAAGGTTTCCAGACGATGTCTATTTCAGGGAAGGCCTTGTGTATTTCAGCAGGACAATGCAAAACCACATACTACAGCTATTACAACAGCATGGCTTCATCGTAGAAGAGTCTGGGTGCTGAATTGGCCTGCCTGCAGTTCAGATCTTTCACCTATAGAGAACATTTGGCGCATCATTAAATGAAAAAATTGTCAAAGATGACCACAAACTCTTCAGCAACTGGAAACCTATATCAGGCAAGAATGGGACCAAATTCCAACTCCAGGTACTCATACCCTCGATGCCCAGACATCTTCAAACTGTTTTGAAAAGAAGAGATGCTACACCATGGTAAACATGCCCCCGTCCCAACTATTTTGAGACCTGTAGCAGGCATTAAATTTGAAATGAGCTCATTTTGTGCATAAAATTGTAACATTTCTTATTTTAAACATTTGTTATGTTATCTATGTTCTATTGTGAATAAAACAGTGGCTCATGTGATTTGAAAGTTGGAATTCGGATTGTATTGTCTTTGATGAATAAAAAGTTTAAAAAAAGAACAGCATTTATTTAAAATAGAAATCTTTTGTCACAATATACACTAACATTTAAAAGTATGGGGTCAGTCATTTTTTAAAAAGTTTTTAATACTTTTATTCAGCAAGGATGTGTTAAACTGATAAAAAGTGATAGTAAAGACTTGTTATAAATTATTTTTATTTTGAATAAATGCTGTTCTTTTTTACTTTTTATTTTGACCAGTTCTATATATAATTATTTATTCAAAGATACAACTGGTGTCCAATAGTGTCAGTCATTGTGTGACGTAACACTGCTCCGAATGATTGTTAGTTTTGCCCCCTTTTAACCACTGAAGCTTTCGCTGTGGAAGCTGTCCTCTGAAGAGAACATG
Organism: Megalobrama amblycephala; assembly: GCF_018812025.1. Classification (NCBI taxonomy): domain Eukaryota; kingdom Metazoa; phylum Chordata; class Actinopteri; order Cypriniformes; family Xenocyprididae; genus Megalobrama; species Megalobrama amblycephala. Next base: position 45,662,831 of record NC_063044.1, read on the forward strand.
GCCTATGACTTTTGAACAGAATGCACTCATAGACATGCTAATTTTTCAGATTCAGTATCATATTTACTGTAGAATATTATAGACTTATGCAATGCCACACATAATCTACAATCATGCTCTCTTTTTTCCTGTAGCCTCACACATTGGCCACAACCTCCTGTCCTCGCGGGTCCTGCAGTAGAGCGGAGAGGTCAGTAGAGCATCTGGGACAGACAGACAAACTGCGCTCGTTCAGAACATCAAGGTTGAACTGAAACTATACTGTGGAAAATAAGAGACTGTGAAGTTTTGCAGTGTGGTTTTTACTCCTTCAGTTCATTGTTCGAGTGATATCAGAGGCCTGAGCTCTACTGATCAAACTGATACTCATTTTTTAAAGCCGTCCATGTACATATTTAACATGTAGCATTACACAGTGTCATAATATAAAGGCAGAAACCAACCAAGGGGATTGAAATCTGAACCACAAAGGGCACCATTAACAGCAGAGGTGACTTTGAGATGCTCAAATGCGATTTCAAGCATGTGCCGTGCAAAACACTTTTAGAGCAGATGAAGATGATCTCTTCAGAATGAGAAAGAGAGCATTCAGATGTATATCTCCCCATTCAACAACTGTAATAAATACACATGTGGCTGTGCAGCTGACCTCTCTATTAGAGTTAGGTATATTAAACAGTACATGTATTACATTTCATTTAGGGATTTTTGGGACAGTCCCCACTCTTCATCATTTGATATGATGCTTATTTGTATCTGTTCTGAGAAGTGCTATGACGTTTTGAAGATTTTATATTTTCAGTCCGAAACTTTTATTATGCAGAGACACATAGACATGCTCGCTTCTAAGTACGTGGGCGTTTGCCGTCATAAACCTTGTAAATCTTGCCGTCGAACCCTTCGATGTCTTCTTCATGTATTTGCCGAACACGCCAGTCTGTGCTCGGACGCATTTGCGGTACAGGTCGGTCCAGTGTCACCCAGCATCCACCGCACTACTATCAGGTATGGTCTGCTAAGTGCTTTAGGGGGGATCCTTTGTGTCTTGTTTCTGTGATGGACAGTAACTTTGCTCCATCTCGGCGTCCTCGTGACCATACTGATAGTTCTGAGGGGGATTTTGGTTGTCATGGCACTAGAATCAAGTAATGGGGGTCATATTGCAGCGTTCCACCCCGAATGCATCCATTCAGCTGAACAATGCACATGGTTCGGGTTACTGTTTTCATGAGCACACTGTATTCGGCTGTTTTGTCTTGGCGTATAGGATCTACAATCACCTATATCAATGTGTAATAAGCTGGTATCATTCATTTCCTGAGGACAGAGGTGTACAATTGTGCAGATGTTTGTTGATATTAATAACAGCTCATGCTCTACAACAAATGCTGACATGTAGTCCTGTGATTTAACTAGATCGCATCATATGTGTGGCCTAAATATATTTCTTGTAATGTTTTTATTAAAGTCAGAACAAACGTGTCATGTGTATGTTTTATATGACTATCTGCAGTGAATTCAGTACACACTTCGCTTTGACACTTAAAATACTAGAGGATTTGTGTGTTATTTTCAAATCCACTCATGCTCGTGTGCCTGGAGGAATAGCTGTGCATGCGTGACAGAGTACATTGTTGATACGATATTTTAAAATTTATTTGGCTACCAAGGGTTGCATGCTGACAGAGTTTTAATGCTTGTGTAATCAGCAACAGCTTGCATGGTCTTTTTTTTTTTTTTTTTTTTTTAAGATACGACTATGCACATCTGTACAGTTCCTATTAAGGATGCATCTCTGAATTCGACCTTTCAGTAATCTTTATATATACACCATTCAAAATTTTGGGGTTAATAAGATTTTTAAATGCTTTTAAAAGAAGCTCTTCTGCTGTCCACGTCTGCATTTATTTTATCAAAAATAGAGTAAAACAGTAAGATTGAAAGATTGAAAAATGATTACAGTTTAAAGTAACTGTTTTGTATTTAGATCTGTTAAAGCATCATTACTCCAGTCTTCAGTGTCACATGATCATTCTGAAATCATTCTAATATGATGATTTATTGCTCAAGAAACATTTCTAATTATAATCAATGTTGAAAACAGTTGTGCGGCTTAATATTTTTGTGGAAACCATAATTCTTTTTTTTTTTTTTTTTTAGATTCTTTGATGAAAAGTTCAAAAGAACAGCATTTAAAAAATTTTTTGAAACACTATACATTTCTTTACCGTCACTTTTAATCAATTTAATGCATCGTTGCTGAATTTATTTCAAAAATGAAATACACATATACACACATACATTAAAAGTAACACTTTAGTATAGGGTCCAATTCTCACTATTACCTAGTTGCTTATTAGCATGCATATTACTAGGATATTGGCTATTTATTAATACTTATAAGGCACATATTAATGCCTTGTTTTGCATGACCATATTCTACATCCCCTAATCATACTTAATACCTAAACTTAACTACCTTTTATAAATACTATTAAGCGGTCATTAGGAGTTTATTGAGGCGAGTCGTAGTTAATAATTACCTAATAGCGAGAACTGGACCCTAATCTAAAGTGTGACCATATATAAACATTTAAAGGATTAGTTCACTTTTAAATAAACTTTTGCTGATAATTTACTCACCCCCATATCATCCAAGATGTCCATGTCCTTCTTTCTTCAGTCGAAAAGAAATTAAGGCTTTTGATGAAAACATTCCAGGATTTTTCTCCTTATAATGGGCTTCAATGGGCACCAGACGGTTCAAGGTCCAAATGACAGTTTCAGTGTAGCTTCAAAGGGCTTTAAACGATACCAGGCGAAGAATAAGGGTCTTATCTAGCGAAACGATCGGTCATTTAAAAAAAAAAAAAAAAAAAATTTAAGTTTTATAAGCACAAATGCTCGCCTTGCTCTGTTCTCGGATGCGCCTTCGTGACGTCACGTAATACGCAATTACGTTGAAAAGGTCACGCTTGACATAGGCGGAAGTACAGAGTCAGTGTTTACAACTTGAACGTGCAAATACTAAGTCAGACGCCGTTTACAAAAAAAGGTAAAACAACAATGTCGGACGAGGAGAAGATGAGTTTTTCACCCTGCCCTACCTTTTTGAACCGGAATACACAGAGGAAGAAATTAGGCAGATGGAAGAGACTGCTGCGGCGACACACACCTCTCCAGCATCGGGCAGACGTGGTGACGTGGTGGTGCACATGTGGCAAATGCCAACCATTGCCAACAGAGGAAGAATCTCAATGCTGCCACGACTGGACCATTTCAATCCCGCCATTAGAATCAGTCGGTGAGTCCCTGCGTGTGTCTCAATCAGCTCCCTAGTTCAGTAGTCAGGGCACTGATCAGGGTATCAGCCACATTCACTTTCATTATATACTGATTCACGACCTAGGGAGCTAGGGAGCTGATTGAGACACAGGGCCTGTTTCCATCTCGCTGCATTACCGGACAAAATGGATTTCCACCGTTACTAAGCAACAGCGTCGCACACCGGACGCGAAGCTCAGCACCGCGCCAAGTCTTTAAAATTTGAACGCATTGTTTTCTATGAGTGTACACACCGGCGGCGACATTCGGCGCCTGTCCGCGGTGCCCAGCTACGACTCAAAATCCTGCCGCGCCATGTACATTGTTTTACATTAAATGTATATTATATTTCTCTCAAATCGTCGTTAATGTACATACTGACTTCACCCTGTGCTGCAAGATAGTTTTACACTTTAACAGCTTGAATAAAGTCTAAAAATGTATAATAAACGTAGCCTTTTCTTTCATTATGCTCTGTTGTGCCATTTTCCATGTACACTAACCTCAGTGCGAAATATTAAAGCATATGTAACGTTTCCCTGTTGATGTAAAACACTCCCATTGTGCGAGAATATCAGGAGGATATCAGGAGTCGAGTCAAAATTGAGCTCGCGCGTATGTAATGTGCGTGTCCGGTGTGCGACCCCCTTTAGAGGTGTTTTTGTTCTAATGGAGAAGGATATGACTGTCTGGTGGCACTGACAACACAGGATGGAAGAACCATTAGTTGTTTTACCTTTTTTTATAAACGGCGTTTGATTTACCGTGTGTCTCAAACAGCTCCCTAGTTCAGTAGTCACGGCACTGATCAGAGAATCAGCCACATTCACTTCCATGATATACTGATTCACGACCGATTGAGACGCAGGGTTAATAAGTGAACTAATCCTTTAATAAAGTAAAGTCAAGAATTGGATCATATTTTCAACATTTTAATAAGATAGCATGACCATTTAACGTTATCTTAAAGGATTAGTTCACTTTTAAATAAACTTTTGCTGATAATTTACTCACCCCCATGTCATCCAAGAAGTCCATGTCCTTCTTTCTTCAGTCGAAAAGAAATGAAGGTTTTTGATGAAAACATTCCAGGATTTTCTCCTTATAATGGACTTCAATGGGCACCAGACGGTTCAAGGTCCAAATGACAGTTTCAGTGCAGCTTCAAAGGGCTTTAAACGATACCAGATGATGAATAAGGGTCTTATCTAGCTGAAGAAAGAAGGACATGGACATCTTGGATGACATGGGGGTGAGCAAAAGTTTCAGCAAAAGTTTATTTAAAAGTGAACTAATCCTTTAAAGAGTACGAATTTCAAGACTCTTGAGTGTCGCACAAACACAACATTCAGAACATTCACTGTGCGCTGTGAATTCTGAACAGAATAATACGAGACAGCCCAATAATAACAATAAAATTTCAACCAATAAAACAGAACTCAATCTTTAAATTAATGTATTCTCTGTAAGTCAATTTCCTACAAAATATTTTGTACAAAACAAGACACCGGTTTAGTCAGAGCTCAAACTCGTAACATGGGAAGTGACCCCCATTTATCAATGAAAAAACCCCAGGCAATTCCAACCTCTCCAATCATTTCAGAATAAGCTGAAATATTATTTTTTAAAAAACATAAAAAAAAAAAAAACCTCAAATTATCTCAGTGATAATTTAATTACAATAGTCTCTGACAGATTCATCTGAAAACAGAAAAAAAACATGTCTACTTGAGAAGCAATGTTTCTTTCATTTTACTACTAATATAGTTAAAATATGCAAACAAACACATATTTGTATTTTATGATGCAGTCTTAAAGTGTAATAGAGGGTTTAGTAAAACTACTGACAAACACTGGGGTCAGTAATGCTGGTGTGTCTAGAGCTCAAGTAAGATCTGCGCTAACACAAACAGTCCTTGAGCGCCCCCTCACGGTGTGAACTCAGGCTGAACAGCCAATTTGTGACCAGCTGATCACCACAAAGATGGATCAGAAAGGCCTCTGCAAGAAGGAGATGGGGGGAGAGCCCACGCTGCGTGGACTGTGCAGATGGGAGTCATAAGAGCCCGGAGTCATGCCCACTACTGAGTCTCCATGAGGTGTTTCTCCATGCAGAAAGTCATCTTCCTCCTCCATAGACCCCTGTGAGACAAGATCAGAAAGTGTTATCAGATGTTCTCTGAGATGAGTTAATGAAAAATCAATTTGACACCTTTTAGTTTTTTCACAGTGGCTTAAAAAAAAAAAATCTTTGGATGGGATATTGTTATATTATAAATGATTTATCCATGCATGGTAAAACTCAACTGTTTAACTCTAGGGGAGTTGGAAAATAAGCCTATTTTTTTTAAAAAAAGTGGAGTGTTCCTTTAAGTACCATCGTAACCTTTAATTAAAATAACTTATCCTCCCTCTTGCAGTGACATCTGTTTACTGGCATGAGGGCAGGACAACCTGTCACTCACATGACATCACAACCATCTAAATTCCCAATGGACAAAATCAAGTCCTGCCCAACATATTTTCTTGTTTGAGAAGCATTTCACTCAGATATATGTCACAATAGGGAAGAAAAATCAATATTTTAAGTATCCAAATCCTCTTTGTGACCACTGTGAATGCAGGTCAGGCTCACCTTTCTGACTTCCTTTTTGGGCACATCGATCACACAGTCGGATGGCTCCTCCCACACCTGGTAGATTGGCTCTATGAGTTTTCCAGAGCTGTTGTAAAAATTAATAACGAAAAAAAAAACACCAGTGAACTATTATTCCACTGCTGAGAATGATAGAAACTGACATGACTTCAATACCTTTTCAGAAGATATGGATCAAAAGGGAAGAAGGTATCCAGAGGGTTTGTGTTAGTGGATACGGAGTTGCCGCCCACTGAACTCCTCACCACTGGCAACAAGTGCCGGTTGTTCCGCTCGATGATGGTGTAACAGAACACGAGCTGGTACTTCCTGCCAACAGACGGGTGAAATTGCCCTCATTTGTCATGCTTTTATTTCATAAAGCTTTGTAACCTGATGAACGATCTCTCCAGTGCTGTACCTGGTGATGGCTGCAAACATGTTGGTGACAGCAGGTAGACAGACCCTCAGAGGGTTGAGCTGACACATCACTATACGCTCTAGATTCAAACCCTGAAGATACGCCAACCCTGCAGAATAATCAGAAAAGGTAAAATCTAGTTAAAAACACATTTGTCAAGGTCTTAGATATGTATTCATGTTAGTTCTCATAAAAGAAAAACTATTTTTACAAATAGTTTTAATGAAAAAATATAAACTAAAATGATCATGTGGTGCAACCATCAAATTAAAAAGTAATAGCATGCTTGTATTAATTCTACATTAATTTAAAAAATTTTGGGGGGGTTGCACAAAATTTTACAACCTGAACTGACCTAAAAAATATCAAATTATCTGATATATTAAGAGACATATTGACCTTGACACAGTCATGAGGGTCCGCGGGGGTCCTCTTTATAACATTTCACTTTGTTTCTGCATGTTGATTGGACCACGACTTTGATTTGGCAGACAAATGTTTTTCAGATATTAAATACACAAAGCATTTTTGTTCAAATATTTTAATAATGAAAGGACTTTGATCTTTGAGGGTGCTTTCATCACTTGATTCGATTGCCTGGTCCAAACCAGAGTTTGCTTGCTCCCCCTCCCCCTGCTGTATTATTTGGGTCTGAACCATGGTGCGTTTACATCATCAAAGCAGCAGCTGTTATGACCCCATAGCGTTGCTCACATTCATATATACATTTTTGAACCTTTGGTTTTGTTTTCAAAGCATAAGCACATAATGGCACTTGTGTCTATCTTCACCGAATGTACTGCAAATGTTCTAAAGAACACGGGAGGAGTCCATTTCTGCTGAAGTCAAGTCTCTCTGCTCGCAGAGCATCAGTCACGCTTGACAGGAAATTGAGTGAGAACACAAAAACACAGATTTAAGAAATCTAACTTCATCAATAGCAGTTCACTTCTGCAATTTAGTATGATTGTGTTCATATCAGCAGCGAACCGTACTGGAGTTCACGTGTATCGGACCCCAAACCATCCTTTTTATACTGACTCGGGTACGGTTCGCAAATGCACACCCGCATTTACATCATACAATCAAATCAAATTCTGACATCATTCGAACCTGGGTTTGCACCAAAAGTGCTAGTGTGAAAGCTAGTGTAAAAGCATCATGTTGTCAGGATAGTTTTTGACTTTATCATTTCGACTTTATGACCCCCAAAATATCTAAATGAATTTGAGATTCAAAATAAAATACATGCTCATCTTAAAAGTGGTCATTGTTTGCATGCATTTTTGAATAGATTAACAGATATGGGCAAAAAAAATTGTTTAATTGACCCAGAAACACAACATAAAACTAAAGAAACTTCTTATATGTGACCCTGGACCACAAAACCAGTCATAAGTCGCACGGGTATATTTGTAGCAATAGTCAACCGTACATTGTATGGGTCAAACTTAACGATTTTTCTTTTATGACAAAAACCATTAGGATATTAAGTAAAGATCATGTTCCATGAAGATATTTTGTACATTTCCTACCGTAAATATATCAAAAATTTATTTTATGCGTTGCTAAGGACTTAATTTGGACAACTTTAAAGGCAATTTTCTCAAAATTTTCATTTTTTTGCACCCTCAGATTCCAGATTTTCAAATAGTTGTATCTCGGCCAAATATTGTCCTATCCTAACAAACCATACATCAATGGAAATCTTATTTATTCAGCTTTTCAGATGATGTATGACCCTTATTTTGTGGTCCAGGGTCACATATCAAATGATTTTCATGTTTAAACATGTAAATTCCACATGTACTGACCTTTCTTCAGATTGCCCTCAAGAATGACACTATGCCTGAAGATCAGTGTGTAAAACACAGCCTGACAGGCTGCATAAAAGGGGCCGTGTAGACTGACATCACAGAATGCTTTGGATCCCGTGTCCTGACTGTCAATGTAAAGGTGCAGCCAGGGAACTAACAGGTCCAGACAGGCCTTGACTGTCCTGTAAAAGAGAAAACTCTACAGCACCAGTTTTGACATGTAGGTTTCAAACTATGTTTCGACAAATAAAGGTGTCCAATCAAACCCTTTTTCTTTTCCAGATACCAACAAAGAGGCATTAATGTTTAATTAATTACCTAATCGAGGTAACAAACCACTGCCAAGAAAGATGATTAAATATTGAACTCCAATGAATTAGATAAGACAAACTGCATGATAAGGTCACATACGATACTGGCAAAAACTTGGCTCTTGCCATGAAGCTGCCCATGTACCCAGCAGCGGCCTGTCTCAGGATGGGGGGCTGGTTGGGGCCTTGTAATAGCTTCCATAAATGATCCAAAAAAGCTTCAGCCAAACCCTGGGGAAAAATAAATAAGTTTTTGATGACTATGTATGTTTATTTTTCTTTGGTTTGTTTGTTTGTTTGTTTGTGAAAGAGAAGTGGGATCTCACCAGACGGAAGCTGCACAGGTAGAACATGTAGTACTGCACGTGACAGGAAGCATGAGTGGGAAGCACCACCTTATCAAACACAGACACCAGGTCTCTGTACAGAGCTTTGGTTTTCTCAATATCTACAGAGCCTAATGAGATTGAAACAACAAAAAAATAAATATATACGAGTAGGAAATATTAACAATATATGAATGCATTTATTAATAATGCATGACATTAATTTAATATGATTAACGCTGGTGCATTTTGATGCACCAGATATATATTCTGCAATGTCATCCACACAAATTGGCTCACACAATCATTACACATCGATTGCCATTCAAAAGGTTTGGGGCCGGAGATTTTTTAATGTTTTTGAAAGAAGTCTCTTCTGCTCAACAATTTATTTAACTAAAATAACTGTGTTTTATTTTAATATGTATTAAACTGTAATTTATTCCTATGATGGCAAAGCTGAATTTTCAGCATCATTACTCCAGTCTTCAATGTCACATGATCCTTGAGAAATCATTCTAGTATGATGACTTGATGCTCAAGAAACATTTTTATTATCATCAAGTTTGAAAATGATTAATATTTGCTTAATATTTTTGTGGAAATTGTGATACCCTTTTTTTTTTATTCTTTGATGAATAGAAAGTTAATTTATTTGAAGCAAAAATCTTGTCACATTATAAATGCCTTTACTGTCACTTTTGATCAATTTTATGTGACATCGCTGAATAAAAAATTCATTTTATGCAAAAAACAAATTGTACTCACCCCAAACCTTTTGAAAGGTTGTATTTTTGTTTTTGTTTTCTTTCCTAAATAAGGACTGAATGTGCTAACTGAATTGCAATTAAACATTCTTCTTGACCAACAGCTCTTAAAAAATTGAGTTAAAAAAAAATTGTAATGTCCTGACCTTTAACATGGCACACGTCTTTAATGAAAGCCAGCAGGACACTCATCATTGTGTCCAGTTTCTCGGCCACAGGATGGACCATTACAGCTCTATCGGGTCTTGAATTCATTGGAGAGTCCTCTTCCTCATCCTGAAACAACCATATAAGAAGAGTAAGATCTATGACTATTAAAACATTAAAAGAAAGACTAGGATATGAATGAGTTAGCCTTGTTTCTCATACAAACTGCTGGTTTGCTATCAAAAATAAGTTGTATAGTCCAGAGGTCTTCAACCCTGCTCCTGGAGACCCATTGCCCCACAAAGTTTACATCCAACCCTGATCCTGAAGAGCTTGATTAGCTAGTTCAGGTTTGTTTGATAGGAGCAGGGTTAAAAGGGGACATATCATGAAAATCTGACTTTTTAAACTGTGTTTAAGTGGTATAAATCAGGTCCCCGGTGCATCTAGAAACCCAGAAAATGTAAAAAAGGAAAAACTGGAAACTTATTTTAGTAAGTCTTTCTCTTCAAGCGTGTGAGAAATGAGCCGCTCAGATTTTGCTCCCCTTGTGATGTAGGAAGGGGATCTTATTATAATATTACCGCCCCTTAATCTACATGTTTCAACCCATGGCGCTGTCATTTTGTTTTCTCAAGCAAAAACGGTGTACCAGTTCTAAGGCCATGGCAAAAGTTTGAGCAAAGCATGCTAACTCTTCTGTCATTGGCTGGACAGATGAGAACAACACTATTTAGTCTTGTTTGCTTGGATAGCCTGCATGTTGACCCTGGCAAGCTCGATGTTAAAAAAAGGAGTTTCTGTTGAGCGATATTTTGGAAAAAATATTAGACCATTCACAGCATTTTATAGCAATCATAAACGTTAGTCTGGTGTGTATGGCTCTGTTTAGCAAACTGGTACGCTATGTATAGTAGGCGTCCATTTGGGTTTTGCATAAAAGATTAACATGACGGCACATGCTAGTTGATGAGTTGAATCAACTCCACAGCAACTGCATAAATTTATCCACTAACCATTCAGAAACGTCCAGATGCATTCTAAAAGATGTAACTTTTCCTGAATCTCTCCATCAGTGTCCGACTCCAGTTTGAATAATGTAAGGCTGAACACCCTTACTGACAACTGTCATTTTGGCTGCGTGAGATTCTCCAGCTTTGTTGTTGAGCAACCGGAGCATGAGCTGTTAAAGCTCCGCCATCTTCTGGAAAATGTGCAGCAGCTCATTTGCATTTAAAGGGACACACACAAAAATGGTGTGTTTCTGCTCACACCCAAAAAGGGGCAAATTTGACAAGCTATAATAAATGATCTGTGGGGTATTTTTTAGCTGAAACTTCACAGACACATTCTGGAGACACCAGAGACTTATATTACATCTTGTGAAAAGGGGCATAACAGGTCCCCTTTAAAGTCGTCATGAATTGACCCCATTTACTTTGCTAGTGCATATTACTAGTCTTGTGGAAGTTAATACAGAGAAAAAAAATTGTTTGTCATGGTAATTTTTAATCAAAATCTTAAAAGTTACTTCCAGTCTGGAATGGTGTTCCTTCTCCGATGACGTCAGTTTGACGGCTTGGGTTGAAAACGCTAAAACCACTCCCCTCTAACTGTTAGTCTGCTATGAGCGAGAGATGGAGAGGAGGATCGCTAAAGTAAAACCCTGCCCTCTATTCAATATAACGTTTCACTTGGAAATACGTCACAACACTGGAGAAAAGTTGCTTGCAACTTTCAGTTCATGGGGACTTTAAAGACTGCTAATATAGACTACTTTTATGAAAATTTTGCCTCTTTTTTTGAAGCTTGAAAGTTCCAGTAAACACTCACTGCAAGTAAAACAGCGAATTCAATACATTCTTCGAGATTTCAAAGAAGAAAGACAGTCATAGATGTTTGGAACGACATGAGGGTAAGTAAATGATGACTTTTCATTTCTTGCTGAACTATCCCTTAAAATTTGTCTCGCTCAGTATGTTCTGTATATCTGCGTTTGACTTTTTGTGCTTTTATGGAGTGTTTTGGACTCACCATGTTGAAGAGGCAATCATCCTGTGATGCTCCACTGACATCTTGCTGAGCTTCACTTTCCACTTCTTCAATCTCACTCCGCGGTGCACTAACCTAAATGTCAAAACCAGCAGTCAAACATCTGCACAGTTGCAAAGACATCAGTACAGTGCTTGAACACAAGCCACTTACATCTAGCGTGAGCATCTTGCTGATGACGAGCTCTAAGATGTCTCTCCTCAGGTCAGGGATGTAGACCGAAACCCTCAACAGGTTGTGCACATAACACTCCTGTGTGGACAGATAACACGGTCTCAGTACAATCACATTCAAACATGTAATCACATCACTATACTCAAATACTGGATTTAAATGCTGTGGAAAACCTTTCCAAATAACTCACAAGTGTTCTGGAGGACTTCTGCACAAAAGGGAACTTCTCAGAGAGGATTGGCAAAAGGAATCGACTGGTTCTAAAAGAGCAAGGCAGTGTTTATTAGTTACTGCTAAACACTGAAAGAAGCTTTTGGGGGTTTTGTAAGACACTTACGATGGGACATATCTTGTGATCAGCTGTAAGGCTTGATGACAGTGATCAAATATCCTCGGCAGATCTGTGTGAAGTTAAAAAGAAACAATGAATTATGGAGTGAAGTAGAAGGTTAATGGCCCACTGATATGGTTTCATTGATCGATGACGGTATCTAGAGAGGAAGGGTGGTATTTTATTTTATTTTAATGAGTCCTTGCTGAATACAAGTATAATATAATGGTACATCAACAAAAACAATAGTCAAAAGGCCTGTCACGATCATAAATTTTGTGCTGACGATTAATTGTCATACAAATAACTGTGTAACAGGTAGTGATGGGTGCTTTCAAAACACTACTTCATGAAACCTTAATGAATCTTTTGTAACTGTTTCGAAACGCTTCAATTTTAATGGTTCACCGCTGGGAGCGATCTCTGTAAACCCATGAATCAAGCGGATTCACCGAGGTTAACCCCCCAGTGATGAACCCTTGAACAAGTGTCTATGGTTTTTACCTGATCTCTGATCAGTTTTATGCAATTGTCAACATTTGTATAATTAAAAGAAAAAATAGTAGTTAATAAGTCTCTTATTGGCCCGTTTAGCTGAGCCATCCATAGAACAAACAAAACAAGCCCTGAAAATTGATAAAAGAATACATATTACACAGACACCTAATATTTAATGAAATTAGATGATTAGTTAATTGTATTTAATAGACTATACTTTTAATAAAACACCTGAAATTGGTTTTTAAAAGCTGTTTTATGCATGTTTGGCCTGATTTTTTGTTGCATTTACACCGGTTTACACTACGTTTTGACAGGTAGGCATCACCAGCATGGTGTACAAACTTTTCTATATATATTGTTAATAATAATCAATTGCTGAGTGATTTAAAAAGATCTGCAATGAGCCTCACTTACTGACTTTTTGCATTGAAAACTGAATTTTATTAAAACTATTTACACTGATTTATTGTGTTGGTTAAATTTTGTTCATTTGTGCTTTTTTATTCCTTTGTGCAGTCCTTTGATTAAAGAGTCTGTTAAAAAAAAAAAAAAAAGTCAACAAACTTAAAAAATAAAACCAAAGATTTTTTGAGGTAATGTAATCTTGTTAAAACAGATTTTATAAAATTGGTATCGAAAAAAGCATCGTTCAGGAATCGTTATCGAAAATTTTGAACGATACCCTGCCCTACTACTAACAGGGTTTTTTTTTAGTAATAATTATATAATTTTTTCATAATATTAATATAAATATTTATAATATAATATAATGCCATCTGATTAAACACACAAACCTTCATTTCATATGAAGGAAGACCTTTGACTATCATGTGTGTACTTTATAACTGTTCTTTTGATGGCATTTTTAAGTGCTTAAATTTCCGTTATTTGGATGGAAAAATGTAACTGAAATTTAAACTGAACAATTATTACGGTTATCTCAAATAATTGCGATTAGATAAAATAACCACAATCATACAATTAATTAAATAATCGTGACAAGCCTAATAGTCGGTAGCACACAAGAAGTTATATAACGAAATACACCAACTTTCATCTTCGTCATCAGAATCTGAAAAATCCACATTTCCCTCCTGGATTCTTATTCTCTCTGGGGAAAAAGGCAAAAAACAACAACAACATTATTTTAAGTGATCTGAACAGAGTGAATGGAGTGAAGCATTAACAATAAATCATAATAAATCTTACTTGGTGCAAAATTAGAGACGACCATTCTGAGACAGGCTCTGAGATGAACCGTCTGGGCCGACACTAGATTACTCAGAAAAGCCAGATATTCTTCCACGACAGCCTGATTGCGACCGAGCCATGGTAGCTTCTGTATGGAGAAACGTTTCATATGTTACAGCTAAAATGTCCTGACTGTATTTGATTATCATTTGACATATTGCTGTTTCACTCACCAAAAGAACATATATTAATTGCTCATGATCCTTGCCGAGTTGAGTGACACACACCCTGAATTCCTGCAACCAGCTGATAATTTGAGCATCCTACAATGAGATACATAATAATTAGGAGGTACATTTCTAATGTGCATGTTTAAACAAACTCCAGGACTCCCAGACCAATCACTTGTGCTTCCTAAATAAGGATTTTTAAACATCATTTTGATTCAGACCGATTTGCCAGTGAATCATTAATGCTGGTTTGAGAGTCTGTTTGACAAATTAACTAAAAAGAGACTCGAGAGAAACTACTAAACATCACTATGACTTGAAATTGCTTTATAGCTGAATTGAATTCATTTCATAATTGATGAACTCTGCAACACTAGCACTATTATTGAACTGAATGGAGTCAACATTGACCTAAACACAATTTTGAGCATGAGGACCCTGAAATATCCATTAAGAACAATACTTGCCTTGATATCAGGATCTGTGAGTTGGTGTTTTATCAGTTCGTAGTCACTTGAGTCACCCTGTAGACGACACATCAGACATGTCAGGGCATGTTTAACAGACACTGATGTATATTATTAGCTTTATATTGTATTTACAATCTGGTAATCTGTAGTTGCAATCTACTCGCCTGTTGTAGTTTAGCTAAAGTATTGGCAACATTGCCTCCAAAACGCACGGTTTTCATTGGAGGTGAATTGAGAAAATCTCTGCCCTCAAATTCCATCATGTATCGCAAATATTGTTAATCTGAGAACACAAAATAAAAAAGACATTAGTGACACATGACAAGCTGAATCCGCTTCACAGTTCATTCAGTAAACTATAACCGCTGCCTCCTTATACACTAGGAAAGATACATAACAACAATAAAAAGACAAAGATTGTCAAAGACAGCAAGTACTTACTAAAACGACTATATCAGGCGAGTTAATAGATGACAACTTACCAAATAATGTATATTCAAAACAAGTTATAATTAAATCAGGCATTATAAGTGAAATATCAAAATAGTCACATGCGCAACCATGCCGAGCTCTGCACAACCGGATGCTCTCATACCGCTGTTTTGTTATTACGGAAGAAGCCTGTTTAGTCCAGTTGTGCTCTAGAAACAAAGAGTTCTGCCACCTAGTGGTTTGAAGTGTAATTACTCGATATTTACCTTTCCCGTGTTTCCTCATGAGCTGTTGGGAAGAATGGAGCAAGTACACTTCCCGGCCAAAAAAAGTCGCTGTTTGGATTTTAATAAGCAAATACTTAAGAATCTATGAATGGATCATTATTACAGTGATTATTATGTTTCTAGCATGTTATATGTTTGGCACCCGTTCTTTTAACCATAAAAAGATGGAGTGTGTAGCTTTTCATTTCATAAACAACAATGTAGACACATCATGACCATATTCCAGGATGACAAAGCCAAGATTCATCATGCTCAACCTGTGAAAGAATGATTCAAAGAGCATGAAGAATCATTTTCACACATGAATTGGCACCTCTGAGTCCTGAACTTAAAAGGTTAGTTCACCCAAAAATGAAAATTTTGTCATTTATTACTCACCCTCATGTCGTTCCACACCTGTAACACCTTAGTTAATCTTCAGAACACAAATTAATATATTTTTGTTGAAATCCGATGGCTCAGTGAGGCCTCCATAGCCAGCAATGACATTTCCTCTCTCAAGATCCATTAATGTACTAAAAACACATCTAAATCAGTTCATGTGAGTACAGTGGTTCAATATTAATATTATAAAGCGACGAGAATATTTTTGGTGCGCCAAAAAAACTAAATAACGACTTATTTAGTGATGGCCGATTTCAAAACACTGCTTCATGAAGCTTCGGAGCGCCAAAGTCACGTGATTTCAGCCGTTGGCAGTTTGACACGCGATCCGAATCATGATTCGACACACTGATTCATTATGCTCCGAATCTTCCTGAAGCAAAATCGGCCATCACTAAATAAGTCGTTATTTTGTTTTTTTTGGCGCACAAAAAATATTCTTGTCGCTTTATAATATTAATATTGAACCCCTGTACTCACATGAACTGATTTAAACATGTTTTTAGTACATTAATGGATCTTGAGAGAGGAAGTGTCATTGTTGTCAATGCAGGCTTCACTGAGCCATCGGATTTCAACAAAAATATCTTAATTTGTGTTCTGAAGATTAATGAAGGACTTACAGGTGTGGAACGGCATGAGGGTGAGTAATAAATGACAGAATTTTCATTTTTGGGTGAACTAACCCTTTAAATTCATTGAAAGTCTTTGCAATGTGCTGGAGTAGACTTTACAGAGTGCTCACCTCTTGCATTGTCAATACAAGATCTTGTGCAAAAATTGATGCACCTCTTGATGGAAATAAATGTTGTGATGTTATTTTCATCAAGAGGTGCATCAATTTTTGGTCAAGATCGTGTATTAGATTCTTAAATATTTGCCTATTAAAATCCAAACAGCGACGTTTTTTTTTTTTTTTTTTTGGCCAGGCAGTGTATGTAGCTATTATATAAAACTGTCAAGAGTCGAATTTTAAGCCTGGCATATTATAACGTCTACATAATTGTATTATCATTTACTTCCAATGTATGGACAAAAAGAAGAAAAAAAATACTGAAACATTTCTCAAAATTTCCTCAAAAGAAAGTCATAGGAAAAAAGTCATTCATTTTGAAAGGACATGAAGGTGAGTAAATAATGACAGAGTTTTAATTTAGCGGTGAAATTTCCCTTCATATTGTATTTGTGTGAGATCAAACAATTGGTGGACCCCTTATTGAAGACACCTGGCACATAGGATTCGAAAACTGTCACACTTAAAATCTACAAAATGTAATTTCTTGTTTTTCTTTTTCATTTTACCGTGAAATAGGCATTTTTTAAACAGTGTCAGAGCATTAACACCTTACATAAAAGGTATATGGATGGCCTACTGAGAAATAAAGCTATAAATCCTGAAAGCTGAACAAAAATATCTAGTAAACTCTTTTGAAAAAGTGAGGACTGTCGTTGAGTTAACGATCAAACTGTCTGCCACCCATCTGCTTCATTTACACCTGCTGATTCTAAATTGGTATGAGCAAACAAAGATAAGAGGAAGCAAACCTAATAACACTTCTCACTGTCCAAAGGTTGTACAGTTGAGATGTACGAGATTCAATAAAAGCAGGACACTAAAGAACTAGGTTTCAGTCATTATGTTGGTTGAAACCTTTAAATCAGATACAAAATACACAATTAAATGTAGGAAAATACATAATTGTATTTATTTTGTCATACAGCCATTTTGTCAGTGCATAATATAGTACAAAGCACAAAACACAAAATCAGTCAAATCAACAAAAATGGTACAAAATGTCATTCAATTGTAAACATTTTCAATAGAAAAAACCAAAGTCAAAAATGAATGTTTCAACAGGAGAGAAAACAAAACTTTGCTTAGGCAATGCCATATGGCTGAATATCCTCTTCTGTAATCTGTCAAAATAAAACAAGAAAATGTTATTTAAAAAGTCTCTCTCTCAAAAGTGTCTGATTGTTCTAACCCACTAAAAAGACATAATACATTTTTGTGCTTTCATACAGTTTTTATATACTTCATTTTGCTATACATTATTTATTTATTTTATTGTCCTCCATACAGTGTATACCTTCTTTACAACAATGTATGCAGAATCAAATGATAAATTAGGCCTATATCAGGTGGTAAAAAAAATATCTTCATATCATACATTATCAGAATGATTCTGAATGTTTACTTAAATATGAAGATAAATCTGTCATCTTTTACATTGCAGGTCTCTTCTGTTGAACTGAGCTATTATAGGTTTCATGGTTGATGTTTAACAGAGTGATCTGCCCTTACTTGTGATGCAAATACTTCCTCAAAGTCATTTCTTTAGCATGTTTTCTATGCCTTTATAACCCATTTTCATTCCACGCCAATTATTAGGCTAAATCAAGAATCAAGCGATGACACAATAAAATATTTAAAAAACACACACGTTGAGTAGCTTAAAACAATTAATTTCAAACATGAATGGATAAACTGCTGAAGTTGGCATTGTTATTATGTCTATTATTGATACAATACAGGCAATCAAACGTAATTAAATTGTATTAACCTGTATGGTTCATATGGCCTGTGTTTCTGTCACTGCCGCAGACACAGTGCTCACATTATCCTGAGAGGTCATTGCAAAAGTCACTGGTACTTGACCGCCTTCTCTTCTGCGCGTTGCTTGACCGGGAACTGCCCCTTGACCTCGAGTATCCCCATTTCTCCTGAAAGAGTTTCTGATTCCGCTCGAGAGGCGACTGGAGAACCTCCTGACAACCCCAGCCAAACCTCTGCCCTTCTTCAGCAAACCCACATCATCCTCAAGCTCCTCGGGGGGCACCTCAATATTACCCGTGTACCAGAAAACCCACCAGATGAGACTCAGGAAAATGATGATAGCGCCTGCATATATCAAAAAGTCATAGAAAAAAAATTCTCCAAACACGCCAAGCAATAATATGATGAGACCAAGAGCGTCGAAAGCCACCGCGAGCCAGAACGCGCAAGAACAGCGCCCGAGACCGCCCGGCGCTGCCTCCATCTCCAAGGTGTTTTTATGGTTGTTTTGGTCGTTTGGAGCTGTCGAATCGCTTTTTTGACAAACCAGCCGCCTAAATGAAGCGTTTGGAAGGGTTTTTAAAGTGTTTTCGTTTGTTTCATAGCCATAAGTAAGCAGCGCGAAGGAAGGAGCTCTCCGTTACCACTTCACCTGGAAGGGAGTGGCATAGAGCTGTGGGTGCGTCTTATCTACAGACTCACCTAGACACCAGAGCCCAATGCTGCCCCGAGTGTACGACACAACACTCGTCCATATAGGCGACTGTGGGCCTTCAGGTATGCTAAATTTAAACACTTACAGTACACTTTCAAGTAGGCTAGTATAAGCATGGTTTCAGAATCCTTTTTTGGATGGCAGTGGGGTTTTTTCAAGATACAGATTTTCAGTGAAAATGTAATAATATATTAATACAATATATTAACAATTTATTAGAAATAAATACAATAATTAATAAAAATAGTTTATATTTATGTTATGTGATTTCAGAATCTTTCTGCCATTTTGTTTAATTTTTTTAATTTGTTTAATATTCGTGTGTTTATTTATTTTGGATACTAGAGGCTACCAAGCTTAAAATCTTATCAGGTCTGTGCTTCCCAAAAGCACCATGAGCCTGGTGGCAACATGATCAACTTGGGATCACCATGCGTTTGGATGCAGATTTAACACACAGATTTAAAACAGATTTAACACATTTAGAATTGGGAAAAATATTTTTTTAGAATCCTTAAGTTTAAATAAAATGTCCTTCAAAGTCTCAAGCAGGGTTGGGGAAAGTTACTTTTTAAAGTAATGCATTACAATATCGCATTACTCCCTAAAAAGTAACTAATTGCGTAATTAGTTACTTTTTATGCAAACTTTGCAAATGTGTTTTTATTACTTTTGCATTACTTTTTCTCATGGGCTGAGCTTGCTTGGTTGTTTGTTTGTTTTTTTAATAAAAGAAAAAGAAAAAAATATATATATTTTTGGCAAATTTATATATCACACCAAAAGTGAAATGAATAAACCTCAGGCTGAAGGAAGAAGTGCAAATTCATGCTTGTACAGTAGAGGGCGCAGCTGCCATTCTGTAGCACAGGAGAATAAAATCAAATAATTTCATAATAGAATTACTTCAGCAATAAAAATAAAAGATGAAACAAATGTCATGTTTATCTTAAGTCATTTTAGGCTTATTAGTATGGTTAAATTGGATCATCAAATGTCAGCAGCAAAGACTTTGGTTAATAAAGTGAGATTAAATACATAAAGTATATTTTTGTAATTGAACATATTAAATTATTGCAAGTTTTTGTAATATTTTGAGTTTGCATTTCACAGTTTTTATTCATTTTGAGGAACACTGAATCTGTTTTTGTGCAAGTGAGACGAGTAAATGCTCACATTTAGTCTAGATCTACAATAACCATCATGTTCACACACTACACCTCTGCACTTACTCACGATTCCTCACATGGGGACAGAAGAGGTGTCAGTCAATAAATGGGAAAACAACGTAACTTGTTGATATTTTCTTGTAAATGTAAAAGTAATGCATTACTTTACTAGTTACTTGAAATAAGTAATCTGATTACATAACTTGCATTACTTGTAATATGCGTTACACTGGTCCTGAGTGTAAAAAATTATTTAACTTGCTAATGCAACTAAGTGGAGCATATCATGCAAATTGCATGTAAGAAATGACTAAAAGTATTATGGTAAGTTGTTATAAAAACAAACCTGAATGAAACACTTTTAATGTTTATTCACACCCTTCTTAATTTGTCTAAAATATCATCCATTTTAAAACCAAAATAAAAAAGCATTGTCCTAAATGTTGTCCTTAAACTTTCCGCTTAGGACAACTTAGTTCTTAGGACAATTTTGATTAACTTTTTTGATCCACTTCAAATTTTGACTACTGTAATATGCCAAAGTCATGACATACATGTACCTAATAGAGGATTTCTGTCAACTGTTATCAGAGGTCATGCATAGAAGACAGAGCGCGCACAGCAGACATTTTTGCCCTTCCAAGATTAGCAAGTGTGTGATCCTGCCTAATCCATCACAGACAATCAGTACCGGAAAAGCTGTTTATCTGTTACCCAGCATCACCCTCAATATCTCATAAAATCTACATTAAGCTGCTGCGTTTCACAATTCTACATGGTTAAATACCTCACCTCTCACATACACTTTTTCATAAAACAGAAACTTTACAACTCATCTACAAACAATCTGATCTAACTAAAATACATTGTGTAAACTGCAGAAAGCAATATATAATCACAATAAATATTTTTAATAATATACAAATCTTTCGATCACTGCATCCCTTATGAATAAATGTGCATGTTATGCAAAGTTTCTCTTTGGAAAGATAGTCATGTTTGAAAAAAACACTGCATAGTGTCCCTTTTTTCATTTTTCAATAAATTAATAAGGTATTTGGGTTAAATGGCAACCTAATGTCAGAGCTGGATCAAGGGACTGAGGGGAACTGAGGCATAAATGTCACAAGACCCCTCCAAACCACGCAGCAACACTATGCAGTAAAATTTATAAAGACACAATTCATTTCCCTTCCATATAAACAAACTGAATAACATAAAACGTAAAGCTATACAAAATAAAGTGTTTTTTTAGCATAAATATAAATAAAATGTGTGCACACATTAGTTATAAGTTAATTTAATATAACTTTTAATAAGATCATAATGTGACAAGATTTATAAACACAGCCTCAATACAGTACCATTGTGGGACACAACTGTCCAACCGCAAAGGCACAAAGTTGTTCATGTGCGCCACTGTATCTCTATTTCTCCTCGTCGGTACTGCGAGGTAGAAGCCGTTTTTTGGGGGCCATGACCCAAGCTAAGGCCACTGCTGCTGTCCCATCCCCACTCTGCCGTGAGAAACATAAGAACGTGGCCCACAGGAATGCTGAACAGCCCATAAATGCTGTCCTCAGATAGAGAGGCATCAGAACAAAATTCAGAAACTGCAGGAAAATACAGATTATTCAACATAAATAGTCATAGGATGAGAACAATTCAAAGCAAAGGATCAAGCAGTATTTCTGGCATGGCTATCTGTGTATATATGTTATGTGGTGACAGAATTACCTGCATGAATGGCCAGTACATTAGTCCAGTCTGAAATGTGAAAAAATATATCGAGACTATTAGCCATAATGAATCCTTTAGACCTTTTGGTCTTTAAATATTACACTCAAGTCACGAGTTCAACACATTAAAGGGATAGTTCACCCAAAAATGAAAATTCTGTCATTATTTACATCATTTACCTGTACCACTCTTTGTACTGTTGAACACAAAAGAAGATATTTTAAAGAAAATGTTTTCTGGGTTTTTTCATATGCTACGAATGGGGACTAACAACCATTCTTCGAAATATCTTCTTTTGTGTTCAAATGAACAAAAAACAGGTTTAAAACAACATGAGGGTGAGTAAATGATGACAGAATTTTCATTTTTGGGTGAACTACCCCTTTAATACACTATTATACATGTTATAATGCTTAATCATAAGTTAATGAAATGTATATATTTAGATTTTAAAAGAAAACCATGCAGGTTTGTATATCTTGCCATGGACAGTAGAAAATCTTGGCTCAACCTTCGATGGATTTTTCAACTACCATATTTGATGTAGACATTGATGAATTATCCTCTGTAAAAGAGGCTGATCATGGCCTAGCTGGTAAAAGATGACTTCCCTTTGGTGGGTCATCAGTGGGCCTACCTTGTATGTATTAAAAAACTTTTCTCGCCAGTCTGCAAATATGTCCTCTTTGCCCTCTAAGAAACTCACACCTGTAAAAACAGAGAACGGGGTGACTACAATAGAACAAACAAACAAGAGTAATATAGTGACTGAGTTGGTATATTTACCTGTGTAGAAGACACTGGTCGCCAAAGGTGAAGCAAAAGTTTGGTCCAAAAGCAGTTTGCGGAGAATCATACTAGCAGATCTTCCCGGGAAACGATGTTCTAAGGCTCGTAACCAGAAGTAATTGAAGTTACCTTGGAAACTCAGAGCAACAATCGCCACGTTTCTCGTGTGCCTCCAGTCCATCTCATCTCTCTGCGCGATGCACTGATGGACGAAATCCCCACCGGCGAACAGGCATCCGTACAGAGTCACATTACTGATCCAAGGCAATACCTTTGCTCGTTTAAAAAAAGATTTTCTCATGTTCAACAAAACGACGAACTGTTGTATTCTGTAACCTTTGCAAATGATGTCGAAGGGCACAAAACAAAACGGTGACCTGACATTGACAGACGGCCGCAGCTAAGCTCATAAAACGACCTTTAGTACAAGTCAAATATTCAGTTCATCTCTTTTGTTTCTAGTCAGTTTGGTTCAATAGCTATATTTAAAAGGCACAGTAGCCTAAATTTACAGGTTAACAGTTTGACAGCTCATTGTGACTCTTGGTGAACATCCTTCGGAAACATTACAAGATCATTACAAAGCACTGCCAATTAAATCACTTTTGGTTCAGTCCATCTTCTTTAACTTTAAAAGGGACAGCAATGCAAAAGTAAGAATTACGGTTCAATAATCCATTCAGCAATTAAATTAAAAGGTTCCAGTGCGCGTTCATCCAGTGATCAGCAGTTTCCCGTTACTTAGTCAGGTGCTCAAATCCTACATTAATCTGCCCGCGCGCTCCTGCGCGTTCAAGGGCGGCGCGCTTTGATCTGATCTGTATGTAATAAAGATCGGCCGCGCACACTCAGCAAGACCAGATCTTTATGTTCGTGGTGCGATCAACGTTTACTGAGACTTTTAATGCTTGCAATGTTAATATTTCATATGCTTTAGAGGAAAACTGAAAAAATGTCACTCTAATCATGCTTTCCTTTTTTTCGGTATTGAGATATCTTGTACAACCATGCACTTAATATGCACAAGCTTCCCAAAATGTTTATTTTTAAATATTTGCTTAATGCCTCAGGTTTTGCATATCCTGTCTGATTCTTGAACGAATCGTTACTTTGTGTTGGATCTTCTCAATGAATCAGCTGAAGAGTCATCTCCGATTCGTAATGAAAAATTGATTATTAAATACCCGAATAACAGCAATAGTTTTATCCACACACGAATCTAATTTGTTTTTGATAAATAGTAGGTATTTTAATCAATCATGCAAAAAAAAAAAAAAAAAAAACTATTTGCAAAAACATTTCAACCATTTTGGTTTTAAATGAGTTGTGAGGAGCTCAATCATAGCTACAACAAACTGAACTTGGACACGTTCATGTTATTTAATTATTTGGACTTAATCATAAAAGCATGTGACTGACACGCCGAGATGTCAGAGACCACGTGATGACGTAAAAGAATAATTTAATCAGGGTTTTAGAATCTTTTTTTATTTGATGTTTTGGAACGAACTGTTCGAACGAACCGATTCTTTTTGGAGTCCACACGCTACACTGCATCATCGCATGTCTTTGCATTACACCTAAACCAAGAAGCTCGCGCACACTGTAAAGGGGGCGTATGTTTAGGCTACGTCAGCGCTGCCAGCGTGGAGCGGCATGACACCAGGAAGTAACAACTGACTATACAAATAACCAAGAGAAAGGGTACGCGAGGTGGATTCTTTTGCCTTTTGGATTTGCTTCCCTAAAATACACAGCCCGCGACAACACACAGGGACACAGAGAGTCCCTGCAACTGGGTTTTCAACACTGCATGGATAAGCCGCCCGTGAAGGTAACGTAGAAGAGTGCGTATATCATTCCCTGAAGGTCTCGCTTGCTCATTTGAGGAAGCTTATTCACTGTCATTGCCATAGGGAGGATGATGCGGAACTCTCCCGGATTCATTAAAAGCCACAATCGACTATTTGCTATTAGTGCATAAAGCTTGATACTCGCTGTCCTTCTTTTTAATGTGAAAGTGAAATTGAGGCTTTAATAGATGGTGGTCTGCAAATCACAAAAGATGGTGGTCTGCAGACCGCTTCCTTGTACAAAGTTTAATTGAAAAAATATCTAAAAACTGAAACAGTCACAAACCATTTGTGTTGCAAATTCAAGTGTTGTGTTAGAGCAGGATGCGCACGAGATAACCAGATGAGTGCTCGTGTAATGAATCGATCCGTGTCATCCGACAGGTTTTCATATCCTGAATTTCAGGAATTATACGTGTAGAACAGAGAAAGAGCAACATGACTAATTTTACACAAGTTGACACATTTTACAAAAAAAGCGTTTATTAAGTATACAAATAGTATTTGTATTGTTTATTTAGTGTATTATAATGTTAAAAACGCTCTATTTTCACAAATGGACATAGGCCTGGATGTTTTCTTTTTTTTTTTTTTCTCAGTGAAAGTGCCCTACAGGTGAAATATGAGTTTGTTAAAGCCTGAGGAATCTTTTTTTTTTTTTTTTTTTTTTTTGATGTGACAAGAAATGTGATATACAGCTATCAAGTTTGCTAGCTATGCAGTTTTTGCTATGCATTTCAAGCATACCTGTCTATATTTTACTGTTGAATTGTAGATGATGGACCCTACACTTGCTGAGATGGGGAATCATCTTTCTGATGCCATGAAGATTTTAGAAAGTGGAAAATTGTAAGACCATTCACATTACAATATTTTCAGTATTTGTTTTTATTATATTTAAACTGCTTTTCACTACTAAGCTATCTTTATGATATGTTTACAGTATGTTTTACATATAACTTGTACCTTTTGTATAACTATAACGTTGTGTGGATTTATTCAGGGTATCTGAACAAGGCAAAGAAAGTAGAAAGTTAAGTTGGAAAGACATTCCAGGACCCTTACAAGGAGAGTGAGTGAGACTCTTATATTGTCAATCACATTTTACATTTACTGTAATTCTATTGTCTCATTTATAAGGTATTTTACGGGGTTTAAAGTCAGTGCATATCAGCTATATTCATAAAACATTTCAAAGTCTTTCTTTTCTTCTTTCTTTTTCCATATATTTCTGATAGTGGACAGGATGTTGTCAGCATACTCCAGCTAGTCCAGAATCTGATGCATGGAGACGATGACCAGCAGGGTCACCGGTAGGTCACCGCATTATGGAGCTGCTTAGTTTTTAGTCCTAAAACCAAGAAACAAATTCCTTATGTTTTTAGAATAGCAGTTTTCAATGTATACACTACTGCTCAGTGTGGGATCAGTAAGATTTATTTTTGCCCAGGTGCTTAATTAAAATAATGCTCAATTTGAATAAAAGTAATTAATACTTTTATTCAGCCAGGGTGCATTAAATTGATCAAAAGTGACGGTAAAGGCGTTTATAATATTACAAAATATTTCTAAGATTTCAAATCAGTGCTGTTATCTTGAACTTTCATTCATCAAAGAATCCTAAACAATTATGGTTTCCACAAACAATATTAAGCAGCACAACTGTTTTCAACATTGATAATAATAATAAATGTTTCTTCAGCATTAAATCATCATATTAGAATGATTTCTGAAGGATCATGTGACACTGAAGACTGGAGTAATGATGCTGAAAACTCAGCTTTGACATTACAGGAATATAATTACGTTTTAAAATATATTAAAATAGAAAACTGTTCATTTAAATTGTAATAATATTTCACAGTATTACTGATTTACAGTGTTTTTGATCAAATGAATGCAGCATTGGTGAGCATATAAGACTTCTTCAAAACATAAAATAATCTTACAGATCTTTTACAGACAAACTTTTGAATGCTGGTGTAAATTAAAAAAACAAAACTGAAAAGTCTCTTTGAGTAATGCGAGTCAAAGGCCTTTTTTTACTCATTAACCAAACCTGAATTAGTCTTAGGGTTGGTCTACAAGTTGCTCCATTATATTGCACCGAGAGCATATGTAAACCCCTCTGTGTGGTGTGATAAAACTATAAATGTCTGTTTAGCAGGATGCAGTATGTCGGAGAGCAGGGACACATGGCTCTGTTGGGACACAGTCTGGCCGCATATATCTCTGTTCTGGAACGAGAAAGATTGAGAAAGCTGACCACCCGCATCTTGTCAGATACCACTCTCTGGCTCTGCAGGCTTTTCAAGTATGTTCAAATTCTGTCTGTGATCTCCTGTGGCTTCAGGGGATTTTATTCTCCCTGTCATACAAACACTTTTAAGTGATTAAGTGAGATTTATGTTAGAGCATTAATAATGGGCTCCACCTTTGGTTCACCTTAGCTAATTTTAATTGCAGTGTCTTCACTTGAAAAGCTTAGGAGGGAAAACATTGAGCTTTTTATGATAACAATGACTTAATGAGTGGACAAGGGGAATCTTTGACTTGGTCTATTTTTCCAGTGCGGTCTTGTTAACATTTAACACAGATGGTTCATTCTTTAAAACTTTGGTGATTTTTGAAGTAAAGTATTGTATGGTTTTAAAATTTCTATCAAATATTTTGTTTAAGGATGCACTGATATTTTGCCTAATACCAATAAGCAAATAATTATTTTCATGCAATGTCCAATAAATTACATTAAAATTCTATATACTTTTGTCAAAATAAATAAAACTGCTACTAGGGAATTTAGGTCTGACAACATTGTAATGTATGGTGTAAAAATGGAAATTAATCTTGAGATTTGCTAAATATATTAAAATATTTGAATTAATGAATTTTTGTAGATATGAAAATGGCTCCGCATATTACCATGAAGATGACCGCGAGGGGCTGCTGAAGGTGTGTCGGCTAGTTATTAATACTCATTATGAGGAGTACGCTACAGAGGGCTTTACAGTGCTGAGCTCTAAACATCCTGTGATTTACCAAAGTGCTGCATGCAGACCTGGCCTGGGACAACATCTCTGCAGTCAGGTACAATGTCACCTCCACTTTACTTGTCTATGCTGCAGGATATGAAGTGTTTCACATTACCACACTATATTAAAAAAATGTGCGTGTGTGTGCATGATTATGTGTAGTGGTGGATCAGACAACTTTTTTGTTTTCTTTTCAGCTAGGACTGCCTCTGTCAAGTCTTTGCATTGTGCCCTGTAACACCATGTTTGGCTCCTTGCACCAAATGGTAGGAATTTGTCTTTTTTTTTCTTTTCTTTTTTTTTTTTTGAATACTGAAGGGAATTATACCATATCATTCAAAAGTTTGGGCTTGGTAAGATTTTTCAAAATGTTTTTGTCAATTTATTTGATCAAAAATGCAGTAAAATAATTGATATCTGTTTTAATATATTTTAAAATGTAATTTATTCCTGCGATGCAAAGCTGAATTTTCAGCATCATTACTCCAGTTTTCAGTGTCACATGATCCTTCAGAAATCATTCTTATATGCTGATCTGATGCTCAAGAAACATTTTTTATTATTATCAATGTTGAAAACTGTTCTTCTGCTTCATATGTTTGTGGAAACCATGATACATTTGATCACGATTCTTTGATTAATAGAAAGTTCAAAAGAACAGCGTTCATTTGAAATAGAAATATTTTGTAACTTTATAAATGCCTTACTGTCACTTTTAATAAGTTTATTTTATCCATGCTGAATAAAAGCATTTCTTTTAAAAAATCATACTGATCTCAAACTTTTGAATGATAAAACGAGGAATTTGCCTTAGTGCACATGCAAAACAGTGCAGACATATAACACATTAAATAGAAAGACAAATGGAATTGAAAGTTTCTGTTCATAAATGTGTGAATAATGAAACAGTGTAGATAAAATGAGTTATATAGTGTTTTTCTCTTCACAGGATGTTGCATTGCTTGACAAGCTCATCAAAGATGATCGCGAATCAGGGAAAGTTCCACTGCTTTTGATAGCGAATGCTGGTCGGTTTGCTATAAGACCTTATTTATTCAAGCAGCTTAGTTTTTTGAATGCATTTGTTGATAGTTGGTTTTGCAGGCGATCATTAAAATGTAGTTAATCTCTCAGGAACGCCAGGTGCAGGTCACACAGACAAACTCAGTCGCCTGAAAGAGCTCTGCGCTCAGTACGACATGTGGCTCCATGTAGAGGGGTTGGTATCAGCTAGTTCTGTCTATTTTTGTAGTTCCTCTTTTGTTTGAGTTAAAAAAAAAACACCACATATATACATATAAATAGATTTGATATTTTATCTATGTTGTTAATATTTATTGTTATTTAAGTTGACATTCTGTGGCGTTCTTTTCAGGGTTAATTTGGCAACGCTTGCTCTTGGTCAGGCCTCCTCCACTGTCACGGTATGTTGTGGGATTTTTAGCACTCAAATGCATGCATTTGTTTCCTGTTGTCCAGAATGTGCTCTTATTTTCTCGCTCTCGCTATCAAGGCGGCCACCAAGTGTGATAGTATGACTTTAACTCCAGGCCCGTGGTTGGGTCTGCCGGCTGTGCCTGCTGTCACTCTTTACAGACATGAGGATCCGGCACTCGTAAGTTGAAACGTTACTATAACTACCAATCATCGTTACGCAGCACATCATATGGAAATGTAATCTAGAGTTGTGATCATACAGTGTGCAAATGCCTCATGCTGTTTGTCCTCCCTGCCGGTTGGGGGCAGTCTCTTGCAGCAGGTCTGACCTCCAGCCAACCGGTGGAGAAGCTTCGGGCTTTGCCTCTCTGGCTGTCCCTTCAGTACCTCGGGCATGATGGGATTGTTGAGAGGATTAAGCATGCCTCACAGCTAGTGAGTACCCTGCCAACTTCATTTAGATAATCCCATGCACTGGAGTGGGCGTAAAGTACTTTAAACCCTACAAGAATTGCTCTGACCTTGTTGGGAATTGTTCTGTTTCCCTGTAGAGTCAACAGCTTTTGGAGCATTTGAAGACACTGGCTTCAATAAAAACCTCGGTAGGTGAACTTGTCTTGATCCATTCAGATGTATGTCGGTACAGAGTATTTTAGAGTTACACCACAGTCCCCACAAATACGTATGTGAATTGAAAAGTTTCTGAAGCTTCTATTAATATTTCCTCTGTCCTGAGTTGGTGTTGCTCCATCTATTTAATGACAGTGCTGTCTTTACTCGCCCCTTGTTGTTCCAAACCCATATGAATTTTTCTTCCATGGAACACTTGAGGAATTTTCACACTTTTAATATTAAAAGTAGTTCATGTGAACATCAAAGTGCACTCAACTGTACTATTTTGAGACACCATGAATATGAACTAAAATGTGTTTTTAACATACTATCATACTAACTAAAAATGTCTTTAGTTACCACTTGTAGTACACTTGAACCCATCTTTCATACAGAGATGGGTTCAAGTGTACTACAAGTGGTAACTAAATACATTTTTTAATAAAGAGATAGTGTGTTAAAAGCACACACTGCAAAAATGATTTTATGGTGAAGTAAATACTACAGAAAAAACAAATGTAATTTTTACATGAAAAAATTAGTTCAGGCAAGAATTTAAAAAACTAAGTAAATTCTATATTAGTACTCAGTTTAAGCTTGTAGAAATTAAAGCGTAAATATGAACATTATAAAATTAAGTAAAACTACTCAACTTTTCTGATACTGGTGTTCCCATCATGCACTGGGGCTTGAATAATTAATGAGGTCGATTTTTCGCTGTTTTCCAACTGTTTTTACACTGTTTTATCATTGCTTTTGTGGTTATGTTTAGTAACTTGCCATTTTGTGACATTTGGAGTTAATTTTTTACTCAAAATGCCACATTCACACTGAAAAACGATCCATCAAATGTTACTGTCATTGTGTTGTGTGAACCAAGTATTGAGGTCTCTGTGTTCAAATGCCGTGTTATTTCTAATATGTAGATATAATGTTTACACAATATCTATTGTATTATTTATTTAGATGTTTCTAAGTAAAGCATACACTTTAAAAGCATGGTTTAATTCAGTGTTATATTGTTTGAGTAAAATGTATTGCATAAGAAACTTCAACTAAGTAGAAATTACTCAACGTTTTACTGGCCAAGTTAAAATTACTTTATTTTTGTTGTTAATTTTACTTAATTTAGTTAAGTAGAGTTACTTAATTCCATATTTGAAATTTACTTAAAAAATATTTGTGCAAAAGTAAAATTAAGTACATTTTACTTATTGTTTTTTACAGTGCATTTTAGTTCATATTCATGGTGTTCATATTCATTAGATGTTCTTAAGATTATCTTAAGAAGTACTAAAGAAAATGTTTTAGTATATTAAGTATAATAATATTAAAATTATTTGTTAAATGTACTTAAGCATTTTAAGTACATTTATAGAAATGTACTTTTTTTCACCTGGGATGGTCTGTTGTCACACAAAACTATCATATGGCAGTGTTGTTATTGTTAACTAAAGGTAAAACTATTAAAAATCATTAATTGAAATAAAGTTATAAATATAAGAAAAACTTAACTTTAAATAAAAACTAGAAATGTTGCTTTGCACACTACCTGAAATAAAATGTTTAAGTTGAAATATTAGTAATGAAAGTTAAATAGAAAATAAAAAAAAGAAATGAAAATGACAAGCACATAAAATTACTAAAACTTAAACTAAAATTAAAACTAAAAATCGTTACTCGAAATATTCAAAAATGCTATAATTGTATATAAATAAAACTCAAATAACAGTATTGTATGGCTTCTGAAGGCGTAAAATAATAGCACATGAGTCAACTACTTTTAAGATACCTTTATTGTGCTTTTTTGATTTTGGAGTTCGACAGCCCCAGTTCCCATTCACTTTCATTATATGGGAAAGAGCAGTCACGATATGATTTTAAATATTTACCTATTGTGTTCCACGGAAGAAAGAAAGTCAAACAGGTTGGGAATGACGTGACGGTGAGTAAATGACCAACTCTTCATTTACTAGTGAACTATTCCTTTAAAATCTTCATCTCAATTAAAACTATACAATATCACAGTGCTAAAATATGGCAGCTGAAAATGAATCTATATGCTACATTTTGTAGATATTATTTACGCTTTTTTTTTTTAATTTGCAAATTTTGTTTCTAAATATCAGTGGCCCACTTTTTCCTTTCAGTCAGAGAATCTAGGCTAAAATCTTAAAAGCAAACACCTCTGTTCTGTGTCACCACCATTAGGATATCCTTGACCGTGAGGTGTCTCTCCTCGAGGCTTTGTGCATGGTAAAGAGCGGAGTGTTCGTCATATGTATGTTGGCGGTGTGGTTTGTGACCGTCAGCAATGTGTGCAGCTCTTATTCTGTATACATAGTGTGTTAGTGAGCGTGGGTACCTTGGTTTCAGGATGTGGTGTCTCATTCCCGGGTCCCTCCCATCTCCGGGGGCTCGCTGCGGGACGTGCTGGGCTCTCTTATACTCTCTATTGTAGGTGGGACCAACCCTCTGCCTGCTTGATCCCACTCCTTCTCCCTTTCACTTGTGCTATTTCTCCACTGTTCCCTCCCTCACCATGTCCACCCATAAGTGCTGGTGCTCAGTATAAAGGCTTTTATTCATGTAAAGGCCTCCCAGTGCTACAGGCATGTGCAAACAACATTTAGGAAATGTCACTTCACAGAGCTTGATGACTTGTTGGGCATCAATGCTGGACCTCGCTTTAGAGCAATGATGAGCTATCATGGGAAATGAGCAGAATTCTTTAACATGGCCTTTGTGAGAGATGGAGCAAAATTAAACGGTGATGTTCCTGTGTGTAATACTAACTCTCATCTTATAAGAGATTGTTCAGAGTAAAGTTATTCATACATTAGCTACAACTATATAGCTATAACAGGAACCACGGTACAATGTTTATTTAATGTTTTTAAGAGGCTCAATGAGGTCATTTGTTCATAAAACAAATCTTACATTTGTTTAAAGGGCTTAAGGCAGAAAAGAGTCACTTGGGTGATATTTTTAAGGTTTTACTTTCTTAATTTATGTCTCTGGTGGTTAGACGTTTGTTCATGAAAATGTCCATTAATCATGAAGGAAGCATCATTTACTAATTATAATAATGGGCATTTCATAAGCTTAATTACAACAAAGGTTCCAGCATCACAAAGACATTCCAGCAGCACTAATGCATGACTTTAGGTCATGTGCCACATTGTCCAGATTGGCCTGTTGAACCTGTAGCTAGCAAACAAAAAGCCTCTCCATGACATTGCATCACAACATTTAAACACTAAACCAGTTTTCACAATAACATGGTAGTGCTCACAGCATGACATTAAGGCCTCCTGTAATAAATGCTCAGATGTGTCACAGGTGTTTCAAGACCCCATCCCCACCCTCTGTGTCTCTCTGATGTTTGTAGGTGGACGATGAACTCAATTCTCCAGTTGTGGTGTTCAGGTTTTCACAAGACAGTGCTCGTAAGTTTCCTTTCCTTGGTTGTGAATATGGTTTTTATATATATATATATATATATATATATATATATATATATATATATATATATATATATATATATATATATATATATATATATATATATATATATATATATATATATATATATATATATTACTATAGGGTTGGGATTAGGGTTTGGTTTAGGGTTAGTTGCATGTAGTTATGCATCTTTTATAGTTATTACTATAGTAACTACATGTAACATATTTAAAAAGGATATAATATAAAGTGTTACACTTTTAATCAGCAAGGATGGATTAAATTCAAAATTAAAGTGACAATAAAGACATTTCTAATGTTACAAAAGATTTCTGTTTCACATGCTGTCTATTTTTAACTTTCTATTCTTCAAATAGTCCTGAAAAAAATACCATGGTTTCCACAAAAAAATCAACTAATTTTAACTTTTCAGCATTGATAATGATCAGAAATGTTCTTGAGCACCAAATCATCATATTAGAATGATTTCCTAAGGATCGTGTGACACTGAAGTCTGGAGTAATGATGCTGAAAATTCAGCTTTGATCACAGGAATAAATTACATTTTAAAATATATTATGATAGAAAACTGTTCTTTGAAATTGTAATAATATTTCATAATATTATTGTTTATTCAAACTTCTAGTGGTGTGTGTGTGTGTATATATCTGTAACAGCCAAAAACTCTCATTTTCAGCCTCGAGTGGTGGCTCAGTAGAAGGATATTTTGCGGGAGAGAGAGATATCCTTGATGCCCTTAACAGATGGGTAAATGCTTTTCTCACTAACAATATATTATAGGAAATAAGTAGTCTGTGAGCATGTAAGCAGAGCAACCTATATATACTGTAGATGCTTTTCTTACAAACGAGTGACCTGACTACTTTGATCTTATTTGTCAGTTGGGTGAGCAGTTGGCGCAGCAGGTGCCCCTCAGTGGCGTAGATGTGGTTGAGCTGGAAGATGAGGGCACATGTGTACGTTTCAGCCCCCTAATGACTGCTGCAGGTAAGACATTTGGGAGATAATTAAAAATCTGGAATGCTAACACAATGTTCAGGCCCAAGCCATATTGACTAAAGAACTGTTGCTGGAGACAAACTGGGATGGAGCTTGTCTTATAATTATGTGGGTTACACTAAGAATAATATATATTGTTGCTTGCAATAAAACCAATTTTATCAGAATACATGTCTACATTTGAAAACAAACAAACGTATCATTCTGAGCATGGCAAGTGAAAGCTGTTTTCTTTGCCCAAAAGGTCCAGGCTTATACAGTCTGGAGACCCAATTCATGTTACAGTGTTCATGCTGACAATGGTGGTGGTATGTGTGTGTAGCTCTTGGCACTCAGGAGAATGATGTGGCTGCACTGGTGGAGAAGCTGGGAGAGATTATTCCGGTGCTGAGCTGCACTCTACGCTTCAGACAGGACTTCAAGGATGAGGTGCTTCAGCAAACTTTACTCTCATACATTGATGACCTGAGCTGGCCTGGTCTTGGAGTTGTGAGGTGAGACTCTAGAGTTAAACTTGAATCAATTTACAGGACATTTTACATTACGTTCATACATTTGACAGATGCTTTTACACAAATTGCATTTTATACATTTAGTGAGTTCTCTGGGAATCAAAAGCATGACCTAAACTGCCAGTTGAGTTACAGGAACAAGCTACAGGATACATTGACCCTAATATCAGATATTCCCACATTCCGAGAAAGAAGGAAACTTTCCTTATTGCACGTTTCCACAGTCCCTGACATGTTCTTTTGTTTGTTTGTTTTTCATCAGGTATGAGCCCAGAAACACAGACCTTGATGAAGAGAAGAGACAACAAAGGGTGGAGAAGATCAACAGTGAATTGCTTAAGAAACTGATGGAGCTTGATACAGACCTGGAGTTCTCTGGTGGTAAATGACTAACGGTCCCATGATTGGCTGTTGTAGCATTGCTTTTAAATTCACGTGAATTTAAAAACCTCAAAACTCCTGTCTTGTGTCCAGGTCCTGAGTTTGGTGAGGAAACAAATTGCATATTTATTGGAATGGCAACAGAAGACCTGGATGTGGCAGAGCTGGTGGAAACTATAGGATCTGTTGGAAGAGACATTGAGGAAAGTGGAAAGGTATTCATTCATTTTTTGTTATTTATTTTGGACAGTTTTTTAATAATTTGACACTGAAAATCAGATAAATAATTAGAAATAATGTATTTGTTTGTGTCTAGTTGTTTGAGAACATGACTGAGGTTGTGAGAAGAGGCATTCAGGAAGCTGAGCTGCAGCTTCAGAAAGCAAATGAAGAGAAACTTATGGAGGAGGTGAGTGTATTTGTGTAAGTGGACAGAGGGGTCCAAAAGTCTGAGATGAAAACAATCTACTTTAAACCTGAAAATAAACAAATTTTAGGAAACTTTCTGCAAGTTCCAGCACGTGATTTCTTGGACAAATAAGTAAATATGGCCCCGTTTACATCTGGTATTAAGATGCTTTTTGGTCAATCTATGGGCGGGTAAATGTATGGGCTTTTTCAGATCTTTCGATCTAGTGGACGAAATAAGCTCACGAAATTTGAACGCGAAAAGACGACAGGAAAACGCACAAAGAGCAACAGCTTTTGTTTCTGCTCTGATAGCCGCAAGATCACAGAGAACAAAGTGAATGTGTATTTAGAAATCAGGAATGGTGAGAGAACATTGTGCTTGGTACATTTTTCTTCTTCAAACCAAACTTAAATCCTGTCTGGTTAGTTCACTTTCCATAGTGTTTACACATTAGGTCAGTAGGCGGTCTTTTGTGGCTGTTCAAACACATTCGACCACATGAGCGTTTACACTATGAAACCAATCTGGTTGAATGCGTTCTCAACTATCTCTGGAAGTAGTTGAAAGTGGAAAAGCTCAAAACGTTTAGACCCCATTTACACCAAAGTTTAGTGCCGTCCAATTGTGATCCAATCAACCAAACTCATCTTAATACCATGTGTAAACAGGGCCTATGTGACATTGATCATGTGACTCTTTATTCAGATGGTCAAATGTTCTTGTTTCCTTTATATCATTCTCAAATCAAAAAAGAGAACCTGATCATCATGTTTTACAATAAACAAAAGGGACAAAACCAAATAGACTAGATGATAAATAATTATAGAATTTTTCATAAATAATGTTCATAATGACATAATGAATGCATATTTAATCAAAAAAGATATTAAAATATTTTCACTAGTGGTGTCAAACATTTGGACCACACTGTATGTGTTCTGTGTGTAATTTTTCTCCATTTATTTTTCAGGGTGTACTTCGACAAATTCCTCTAGTGGGCTCTGTGCTTAACTGGTTCTCCCCGGTTCAGGCCTCTGTCAAAGGAAGAACTTTTAACCTAGCTGAAGGTACATTTGTGCTAAAAATATATTTTCTGACGAAACTGTCAAGATAACTTGTAGTTGTCAGGTTTGTATAGTGTCTATTTTTCTCCATAGGTTGTCTGGACAGCACCGAGCCCGTTTATTCCATAAAAGCCCAGATGAATAAAGAAGCTTCCCCTGATTCCCCCAAGTCAAGCACCAAACGGTTTCCAGGTAACTGTAACATCTTGATCTAAAATCATTGTGTGGCCCTAATTACCTGGTGTCCCACAAAATAATTAAATCACATATGGTCTTTAATTGATGTTCACCGCACTCTCAGGTTAATCATACCATGTGATTCACAGGCCAGAAACTCTTCCGGCGGCATGGAGCCGGCTCAGACTCTATCAGTGACACCAGCTCTGTCAGCCAGCTCGAAGAATCGTTCAGGGAAACGGCACACGTGCAGGCCACTGATGCGGATGAGGCAGAGGTCCCTCAGGAGCTTCCTGCGCACATGCCGGAGGAAACGGCTTCCTCAGACCAGCGTGTGCCGGAGGGACAAGAGACAGAGAGTGTAGACACCCTTAGATAAGACCACTCCTAAACGGTTGCTCATGAGGTTTGCTCTATAAATCAGAGGAATATGCGTCCATGACCTTGATGCCTTTGAGCAAACCACTTTTGAAATAAAAAAAAGAAGCAGCTTTAAATGCAAATAACAAAACACTGGAATTTGATGAAAATAATGTCCAAAACTCACATCCCTTATTGTTAGTTGTTAAATAATCAATTGCACATTTTTTTTAAATTTGGTTAATCATATATTATAGGGTCTCCTCACAGTTATTTATGTGCACTGCCAGTATATCCTTCCATTATGGGTGACAGTACTTACGTTTTGATTTTGAACGTTTATCTTTGTCATCTACAGGCCTGTCTGACAGGTTTCCTGATCCGTTTCCACACACTATTTACACAACGAAAGGGCTATTGTGGCCTTACCGTCATGATTATTAGTGTCAAAATGTCTTGTTTGCCAAAAGCTGGTTTTGTTTTATGTACTCTACATAGGCAGAGTCATAAGAAGGAAAGGTGATGCTTGAAGACTCATGCAGCTGTTTCTAATCAAACGATAGCCTTATTGCACTTTTATGTACAGAATGTCACACTTTAATCAGAACAGCAGAATATTTATTTATTCTATTAATAATTCTCTTGGAGGACATTAGGTTATTTAGAGACGAGAGTAACATTTGTTATGTCTAAAATAAGTTAAAATCAAACAGATACCCATCCAGCACTTTTGGCTTTACCAATAGTGACATGATTATTAGACTGTTCTCACTGTGAAGAATGTTTCAGAGATGTCTCTTTGAGTAATTGTTACATTTTTTGGGATGTTTATGACGGCTAAACATAATGTACTGAAATGAAGATCCTTATTTGTTGTTTACACCGATGTTAATTGTTTTAGCACACAGAAAGCATCCTGCTACTGGGGAAATGATGTAGGTTCATTTAGTGTAAGAATATTGTGTGAACTATACATTCACTACAGCTAGATCACGTCCATCCATATAGTTTTTTTTTCTTTGTTTTGGGCATAAAGTGCTCTTTTGGTAAATGTGCTTCCTTACTGAATAATGTAATTGTAGATCTGGTCATCTCTTTCTAAATGATTCTGTCTTGACTGGTGCAATAAATCATTGGGATTTTCTTTGGGGGACATGAGTACTGACTTGAATTTTGTGTCAAAAGTAAGAATATAGTGGTTTTTATAATTACAATTTTATTTTACAATGAGCAGTTATTATGTAAATGACAATAAAGAAAATGCTTAAATTAATACGATTTTTAGAGTTTTTTAAAACTGCCGCGAAGTTGAATTTTTACCTAATTTATGTAAAACGATTTATTGCATTATTAAAGCCTATAAAAGTGACTTTAAAGTTTAGCTTCGAATAAATGTTTTAATATAGTTGCAGTGAACGGAAACTGTTCATTTAGTAGTTTTAAAAGAGGTCAGCAAACGATCGCGTTCATCCAACAATGCGGAAATGTAGTTTTATCATCAACACAGCTCAGACGCCTATCTCGTTCTGTCAGAAGACAAACAACTACATTTCCCAGAATTCCGCTCGCTATTGCTCCGCGAGGTCAGGCGAGTCGTCAGCGCACACGAGGACTCATTCCGAGTGCTTAGTCAAACCTCCCTTTCTCTCGCCTCTCGCTGAGAGACACCGGCTGTTTGATTTCAACCAAACAGGGGGAAGGCCACACGCCACTAACAGAAAGTTTTAACGACGCACGGGGTGACCTTAACAGCGGCTAAGGCCGGGCACGAAAGTGATCGAGTCAGTGGCTTTAAAGCGCGGTGTGTGTGGAACAGCTGTGTGGCAATGGACCCGATAGACACTGCCCCTGATTCCTGGGATCAGGAGGACGATGGCGAGGCCCAGGTCGACGTGCAACTTTCCAAGGCTCTTTCTACCACCCTAAACGTAGACGCCAAGCCGTTCGTCCCCAACGTGCACGCCGCAGAATTCATCCCATCCTTCCGGCCGAAGGGCTCCTCGGAAACTGTGGAGTCAGCGGGTGAGTTCCCGGTTATTTAACGTCTGTTAGCCGCGTTAGCTGTTAGCCTCACACACGCTTGTTCGCATGAGCTTAGCATCGAGGCTACAGCAGAGTTACCTTCAACCGCTCGAAGCGGAAACGTGGCCAACGAGTAATATGGAAGTTAACAATCGGAAAAACTTGCTCGACGTGAATAAGAAGTATTCGTTAACACGATAGTAACACTGTACCGTCTGTTCGTGCTAGAAAGTGAATAATTTGGGTGGAGACTTTGGGTGTAGGTGCTTGTGAAGCAATTTTAGCTTTATAACAGTATATTTCTGCCTCTAAATAAAGAGTTAAAAGTGTGTTCAATTAGTTATTTGGATAACTAGACCGTTAGCTGAAGCTGTAGTCATGTTAATGCCTTTTTATTTATACACATGGACAAAAGGTGCTCTCGTTTGTTAGCATTGCAAAATCATCATTATTGATGATCGGAGGCCTGGCGCTTCATAATCAACCAGCTTCTTTGCTTGCTTGATTGTTTGGGGGCCACTTTTGACTGGGTTTTGGTTAAGGGTGGGGTTTGCGCCCCCCTGTCTTACTGCAAGCATGTACCCTTAAGCATTGTGCTGTTGTGGTGAAACAATGAAAGTCAGTTGTTATCCTAATCCACTCGGATCATGACACGAGAAATGTTTCACCACCTACTTTTAGATGAAATGCTGATCTACAAAGTATTTCCTTCCAGAAGATGGCTGATGTCAAAGCAGCTGAATGTTGCCACTACAGCCAAGAACTTACCTGAAGCCTTTGTGTTACAAGTTGTATTTGAATACACTGTGTTTATAAGGTACACACTGGAGGTCTTCTTAGAAAGATCAGTGTAGCGTGTAATGGAGGTAAACGCAGTGATATGATCTGATCTGCTTATTTAACGTTTCCAAGCTTATTTGCATTTAGAAAACCCTGAAGAGACACTGTTTTAATAGTTTTCTATTGAGATTTTAGAGAGATTTGAAAAATATTGCATTTTACAGAGGAACTCCGGCTACAGATCTACTTCAACAATTCATGATCTTGTCACAAAAAACTAATTTGGACAAAAATATGGGAGTTTGTTGAAGGATTAGGATCCTATAACTTTTTTCTGTCTTGCCACAAGTGGAAGATATGCAATTCACGCACTATTATTACATTGTGCAGTTTGTTGTCTGTGATTGTGTTGAATGTTGACATGCAATTTCCCTTTTAAGATAATTATTCTTAGTAACTAGACTGTCCTGTATAATTACAGCTGTAAAAATAAACATTTTATTTTCCTGCAGGTCCTGAAACAGATGCCAATGTGGAAGTGTCAGAGCCTGAGTGTAAGTAAATGCTGAGATAAACCGCCACATTTTTCTTCACATCCTCATAATGATGATGGTAATCATACAGATGACTCTGCATCTAGTAATTCGAGCTTGCTTTTTCATATTCCAGTTTCCAACAAGTTGTCTACTATTTTTTTGATAAACACCATAGCGATTTAAAAAAAAAAAAATCTGAATGGCTGTGTGGGAAAAATATAAATAATTGTTTTAAATGGTTTGATCGGTGGTCTCTATAAAGGTCGAGGAGATGGCGCAAAACTTGCGAGACAACTTTTCTATATGCAGCTAAAAATGCTTCACTACATTCACCGGTCTTGTCTGGCAGTTCTACACTTCGGTAAAGTTGGTTTTATATTCGCACATTCGGACTTCTGATAAATTCAGACTTTCCAATAAATGTGCAATAAATTAATGTTTGCGAATTTTAAGCAGCGACATGATATTGACAACCAAAAATTGTCAACTTACAACATTTTTCACAGTCGATCAAAATAGGCAAGTATTGTTTTAATGGCATATTTACTTGTGAATGTCCACTGAATGTCCAATGTAGTGTGATTAACAAGGCTATTGAATACGGATGTCCGAATGTGCGAATATAAAACCAACTTTACCGAAGTCAGTTCTACCAGGTGTCTGAAAAAGACAATAAATTTGAAACTCATTGCAACAACGGCAATCCTACAGCAATGACGGCAAGAAATAGGGCGGTGTGATTTTTAGTGCATTTCTTTCCGTCATAGTGGTGCCCTTTCGTTTCTCGTTAAATTCCCAAACTTAACGTCCAGATCAGCAGTGATTGTTGTAAAATGCATTCTACTGTTGCTAATCTGCAGGATGTACTCTAATGAAAAGAGTTAATAAAACTACTTTAAGCTGAGAAAGAGATACTGTTCTCCAAGCTGCTTTCTGTATGTGCGCTCCAAGACAGAGTGGAACATGGGCTTCGATTTTGCGTCTAAATGGTCAAATACACACACAAATATGTGAAAATGCACGGTTTGAGTATTCGCTTAAACACCGTTGGTTATGTCTTAAGTGAACATAAACAGTTGTGAAGTAAGTCACATATGTAACAGTATATTGGATCCGTGCATTTGGTACTAAAGTGACAGCAGCCTTATTTATCACGACTGTTTATGTGAGTACTCGCCAAGATGGCTATTTGACATAATTTTGTGTGTTTATGCTCCCCCACTTTTTGATTGGCAACTTTGTGTGCGCTCTCTGGGTATGAGCACACAAAACACTGTCCTGCATATGATAAACTAGTAACCATGCAGCACTGGCCCGACTGGGCAAGTGACAACTCTGTACCCACAACACGAGCGAAAGTCTTGTTTCACAGCGTGCAGCTCACTTACACAGAAGATGTGGAGAGAGAGAAGATGCGGTACCACTGAATCAGTGAAATTGTCTCATAAAGTTTTCAAATTACTGATTTGATCTGATAATCTGTATGAATTTGTTTGCTTGTTAAACCAACAAGCTAATTGAATAAATGTCATTGGTATTGGTGCTTCCAGTGATTGGTGATCGGCCCCTAAAAACCTGACCGGAGCACCCTTAGTGAATCTGCAGTTTCTTTTATCCCGTCTGCTTTTTTTTTTTTTACTAATTGCAACAGACATGTGAAAATCAGACACAATTTTTTCAGTTTGCTGTGTTGTTGTTCAAAATAAAGTTTAGGCACAATTATGTTGACATCATACACAGCAGTATTAGTCAAAAAGGAAATGACTGAAGTTGTTGACATATGACCAGCAGTAAGAGGGTAAACGGTGTAAATGATAATGTTGGTTTTGACATCAGCTCCGCCCATGGAGAACGGTGATGCAGAGATGGCAACAGATGACACCTGGGAGCAGAAAGGGAGTGAGCCCAGTGAGGCGGAGGCAGAGCCAGGAGGCCCTGAAGGAGACGGGGGTCAGGCTGAAGAAGACTCCCCTCAAGAGGAAGGAATGGAGGAAGAAGAAGTGCCAACACCTAAAGTAGCCCCCACACAGCCAAATGCCCCCAAGAAGGAACATGTTAACGTGGTCTTTATTGGCCATGTCGGTTAGTTGTTTTTTTTGTTTTTTTGCCTATTTGATTTACATGATAGATTGAGTCCAATGTCTGTGATGTACTGTGAGGGTTTTAACTCATCTATGACTTAATACTTTTCAGTTGATTCTTGTGAAAAGATTTTTAATGAAGCAAGAGCAGATTTAGTTTGCTTTTTTTTTCATCGATGATTAAGTTTAAAAATCTTTTAATATATTGTTTATATATATATATATATATATATATATATATATATATATATATATATATATATAATATATATGTTTTTTTTTTTTTTTTGTTTCTCGTTATGAATATAGCAAAGGTAAATTCTAAATTGGTGCTAAATTATACAATAAAAAAACATGATTGCACAGTAACTTCATACCATTTCTTTACAGTTTGTTGCATTTTGTCTTTAGCTAGCATTTCAGCTTCTTAAAGTGAGTAGTTCCATTAACTTCACAGGTTCATTCGTCTCATTTGCTGAAATAGTTTTTGCACTTGGCTTTAAATTTGTTGGATTTGTTATAGAGCCACTTTATTATTAATCAGTTACCATCAAGGCAACTCAGTTCATGCATCTCAGGAGTATCATGAGGAACATTTTTAGAATTGGCCATCTTTATCCGTCCTGGCCTCACCCTATCTTTTCTTATCTCGTATTCCTCCAGATGCTGGCAAGTCAACTATTGGAGGACAAATCATGTGAGTTGATAATTTTGACACTGTTTTAGCAGATATTGTTGGGTTTTCCATCCCCCTGTTTCTGATAGCCTTGCCTTGCTTGTCCTCCACAGGTATTTAACGGGAATGGTGGACAAACGAACTCTGGAGAAGTATGAAAAAGAAGCCAAGGAGAAGAACAGGGAAACTTGGTAATTAGCTTAGTTGAGTTAATTTACTAGAACATCTGGAGGGTAGTCAAAAAAGATTCCCTCCAAACATAGCTGAAACTTGTAAGACTTGAGTACTTTTTGTGCCTAGAGGTAGACTGATTTACATAGTAAATGTTTTTTCTCAGGTACCTCTCCTGGGCCCTTGACACAAACCAGGAGGAAAGAGACAAAGGAAAGACTGTGGAAGTCGGACGTGCTTACTTCGAGACAGAGAAAAAGCACTTTACCATTCTGGATGCACCAGGCCACAAAAGCTTTGTGCCCAACATGATTGGTGGAGCTTCACAGGCCGATTTGGCAGTGCTGGTGAGTCATAATGTTGAATAGGCACTGAAGGACTGCCATGAGAAATATCCACTCATGCTGCCTGCAATTAAGAAAATCCACATGGAAAAACCCTCTCCACTGCTGAGCTGTGAGCAGATCGGATGTGGTTACAGTAGAGGGCGCTGTTTGAATACAGATGTCAGACTCAAAAGGCGTTGACTGTCACTCAGAGAACAGAAACTGCTGTCTGTTTGTTTTTCCATTCACTTCAGTCCCTGTAGTAATTGTCATTATTTCTCTCTGAAGGTAATCTCTGCAAGGAAAGGAGAGTTTGAAACAGGCTTTGAAAAAGGAGGCCAGACGCGAGAGCATGCCATGTTGGCCAAAACTGCTGGAGTAAAGCATTTGATTGTACTTGTAAACAAAATGGATGATCCAACAGTCAACTGGAGTCTGGAGAGGTCAGTGAAAGGACATTTATATTCAGAGGCTTTTGTTTTGTGTATATTACTTTGTTTTATTTCTTTCTAAGAACAAATGCTATTGAGTGTTCATTAAATTTATTCATTGTTTGCATGTAGGTACGAAGAATGTAAGGAGAAGCTGCTTCCGTTTCTGAAGAAAGTTGGATTCAACCCCAGGAAAGATATTCATTTTATGCCATGTTCGGGACTTACTGGGGCCAACCTAAAGGAGCCGGCGGAGTATTGCCCTTGGTATACGTGAGTGTGCTGAGCTTGCTATTTAGGGATGGTCAATATGTACAAAAAAAATTCACGATTAATTTTTTCTATGCCAGTTGATATCGATAATTATCACGAAAAATGTCAAATATTTATTTCATTCAAGTTTAAAGGCAGATTTTTGCTCCAGTTGTAGAAACCAGACCGTTAATTGTGGTTTTAAACTGCTCTTTGTCAGAACATGACAAACACTTGCCAAAGAGGTGAACTAATTTAAGGTAGAGCATTCAAAACAATTTGGTGGCACGTATCTTCGGCACAGTTTGCAGTGCAGCTGTAATATTAATATTACATGTTTTGTCACTTTAAATGCACATTTGAAAGTAGCTTGATTTAATAGCAGTAGCTTGAGTTGGAATGATTTATGTTCATTAACAAAAACAGTCAAATCTATAAAAATTGTAACAACCTCTTGGGGTAAAATTTAAATATTCTGACTTTTTCAATTAGGTCTCTACTTTTATTAAAATTAACCATTGGTCATCCATAGTATCATACATTTAGATCATGATAACCACAGGTAAAACCACGCATATAGCACCTCACTACCATAGTAAAATGTAACTATATGGTTTCAATGGAA
This sequence comes from Megalobrama amblycephala, assembly GCF_018812025.1. Lineage (NCBI taxonomy): Eukaryota > Metazoa > Chordata > Actinopteri > Cypriniformes > Xenocyprididae > Megalobrama > Megalobrama amblycephala. The sequence continues at coordinate 45,707,829 of NC_063044.1, forward strand.
TTTGTATGAAAACAGTAGCCTTAATAAATTTAGTATAAATACAAATGCACAAATGCTGTAGCTTAATAACAAAAAATAATGTATTTATAGTCAATTACTCCTTTAATAAGTCGAAATTAATATAATAAAATATATCCCACGTTTCTGCCATAATACCATGGTGTTACTACAGTAAATACATGTTAAATGATGGTGATTTGTAGATTGAAAAGCCTAACTGGATCGTTCATGGCACAGTGTTTCTTGTTTTTGTCGGTGCTGTTGAGAATGTCAGCGCTGTTCCTTCTGGTTTATACAAGTTTAAACCACAGACAAGGGTTGGGAACCGAGAACCGGTCCTTATACAGAACTGGTAGTGTTTTTTGAAAAGTACCGGAACTGTGCAAAGTTGTAAGGTGGGTGAAGTGCGAGGAGCGTATTCTTTAAAAGAGATGTCTCACCTCATGAATATTATAGCAATATAATATTCATTTATTGCTATAATATTCAATATTATAGCAATAAATGCACTGAAAAGCCCTCGTGCTACTCATTTATATCAGATATCAATGCAGAGAGAGAGGTGCACAAAGCTGCATGATTTATCTTTAAAAGATCGATTTCATCATGACAGCGATACGCCGTGTATATTAAACCTTTGACAAAAATATCGCAACATTCAAATATGCATTTGTGCTGCTGATCTAGAGAGAGCAGTTGTCATTTTTTTTATTTTAGATATAAACAGCTTCACAAACAATCTTTTCAAACACACTCATTTGTTAACATTAGTTAATGTATTAACTAATATGAACTAACCTTGAGCAATATATTTGTTACTGTACTTATGAATCTTTGTTAACGTTAGTTAATAAAAATCCAGCTGTTCATAGTTTGTTCATGTTACTCACAGTGCATTTACTAATGTTAACAAATGCAACTCTTGATTTTAATAATGTATTAGTAAAAGTTGAAATTAACATTAACAAAGATTAATGCTGTAGAAATGCAGTTAATTACTAATTAATACATGTAAATAATTAATAATTAATTGCGTGATTGAGACCGATCAGCAAGTAAATGCATCTGCTATAGTAACTTTTAGTAGTAATTTGCACTAGTATTGTTTGAGCTGAGCAAATAAATGGTCCGTGTGCCGCGGTTCAAATGAGTAGTGCTGTTTCGTTCCATTTTGTAGCGCACAAAAATTATATTGAACATTTATTGAACTTTTATTATAGTTTTATCAAGAAATTATATTGTGATAATTATCGTTATCATTTTATCACCCAGCCCTATTGGTAATCATTATTTTTTTGTTTGAAAGTTTTGACCAAGATCATTTAAAAATTTGAAATATAGTATAAAATACATAAAATCAGTGGTTCTTAACCTTTTTGACTCCAAAGGCACCTTTTTGTCCAAGGCAATATTTGAACGCCATCCTGTCTAAGCTGATAATTACTTTTGAGTACCTCTGATTCTTCTGTAATAAAAATGAATAAACTTAAAGTTATGTTTTATTTTATTTAATGTTGTACTACAGTTTTAATTACTACTTACATTTAGTTCTATTAACTAAAGTCTTAAAGACTTATCTGGGCCTCCCTGGAAGTTTGTTGACACCTCCTGATTGTCCTTGGTTAAAACAAGTGCATGAATATTGTCTCAACTATTTTTGTGAATTTGTTTTTCGTGTACTTTGGACAGAGGGTTACCATTCATTCCACATCTGGACAGTTTGCCAAACTTCAACAGATCAAGTGATGGACCAGTCAGGTTACCCATTGTAGACAAATATAAGGCAAGTAAAGTGCAGGAACATGTTCTTATTCTGAATGGTGTTTTTGACAACAAAATATAAACTTTTTTTTTATTATTCATTTATGAATTATTTTGCACTGTATTGCTTTTGTTTTAAAAAAAGATGCTTATGGTGTGTTTTTGCAGGACATGGGCACTGTTATATTGGGGAAATTGGAGTCGGGATCAATCAGTAAAGCTCAGCAACTTGTGATGATGCCCAACAGGGTAAGATTATTGTAATATAACACTTTAAAACGTCAGGTTTTATGGCAGGAATTGGCTGAATGACACATCCATGCCTGCCTCAACTGTTTGCAGCACACTGTGGAGGTGCTGAGTTTGCTTTCTGATGACGTCGAAACCGATGATGCCGGACCGGGAGAGAACTTGAAGTTACGGCTCAAAGGCATTGAAGAGGAGGAGATCCTGCCGGGCTTCATCCTCTGCAATGCTGAGAATCTTTGCCACACTGGGCGCACCTTTGATGCCCAGGTCGGTGAAAACTCATTAGACTCACTGTGATAAAAGGAATGATCCATCTTCAAAACAAATTCAGTTCTATCTGATTACTCCGTTTTCTGTGTTTTCCTTTGGAATTCCACATATTAATTGTGCTTTTGTCTCTGCCATTTTCAGATAGTCATCATTGAACACAAGTCAATCATCTGCCCAGGTTACAACGCAGTTCTTCATATCCACACCTGCATTGAAGAAGTGCAAATTACGGTAATGGTTAAAGATGTTATTACACTTTTTTTTTTTTTTTTTTTTTTTTCCCCCAGGTCTTACATTGATTTGTATGATTAATTTAACATTTGTGCGGAAATTCTCTTGTTGTAAATCTGTGCTTGTAAGCCTGCTGACTTTAGCTTGGGTGAGTGCTCTCATTTACAGCTAGTTCTTTATCAGTGTGGTTTAAATGTGCCTCTGGCCCCTTTACAGGCCTTAATCTGTCTGGTAGACAAAAAGACGGGGGACAAGAGCAAAACACGACCCCGCTTTGTCAAACAGGACCAGGTGTGCATTGCTCGTCTGAGAACAGCTGGGACCATCTGCCTTGAGACCTTCAAAGATTTCCCTCAGATGGGACGCTTCACCTTACGAGATGAAGGTGAGTGGACATTTTTGCCAAATGTTACTTCAACCTGGATTTGTAGTAGTGCTGGGCGGTATGACCAAAAATTTATATCACAGTATTTTTCAAAATTATATCGGTTTCACGGTATATGGCCTATGCATATCCAGGCGTTAACCACATTTTCTACTAACTGAGAGAGGAAATACTGCAGTAGATTGACTAGACTGCCCCGTTTTACTGTCATGAGTGAATATTGTAGAAAAATTCCACACTAGAGTTAATACAGGTTTACAAAGCCCCACAAAATGATGCTGTGGGGAGACAACAACCAATAAAACACAGACCTGCAACACACTCATTACAGACACATGAATATTAAAATATGACCATGGAGATAGAGAAAAAAAAGAATTGAGGGCATCTTAAGCATTTTAAAAATCTAACCCTATATAACAACAAACTGCCAGGGAGAAACTCGGAAGAACATTTAAACTGTCTAAGGACATTTTCAGTACATTTAAGAGCACTACAGTCTCTGAACAAATGACACACGTAAGTTTAACACAGAAAGAATTAGGCAGTAAAATTTTGGCCCAGTCTATTTATTATCTTGCATCGTCTTCTGTGAAAGTTGTTAATCTCGGCGCTCCACGCAGAAACCGCTCTCTCTCGCGCACCGCGTGTAGTTTGAATTCTCTGCTATAATCGAGGGCTGAATCCGAAATCGCCCCCTATAACCTCAAATAGGGCATTATTTGAGGCCATTTCTAGTGGTGTCCGAAACCATGGTGGACGTTATTGAGTGCACTCATTCTATCCCACATTGCACCGCAATAACGAGTGTACAGCCGATGTAGCCTACACACAACGGCTGTCCGAATTCACTCACTCGTTTTCATTCACTCTTTCAAGTGAACAATACAATTGGATAACGTAGGGAATAGTGAATGAGGCTTTAGGGGGTGATTTTCAGACTTAAGGACCATAGGCTGTGATGCGATCTCAGCTGTGCTCTCACTACAGTGAAACGGGACGCTCTCAAACAGTGACGCTGCGCCGCGTTCTGAACGTTGGTTAAGCGGCACATACCGGTATTGCGGTATCATCAAAATTCATATCATAACAAAAATAAATACCGTTATTCGGTATGAACCGGTATACCGCCCAGCACTAATTTGTAGTTTTATATCTGTTCTGTGAATATGAGTTTCATGAATATGTACTTTCCTTGTTTTTCAGGGAAAACCATTGCCATTGGAAAAGTGTTGAAACTTGTTGCCGAGAAGGACTGAAAAGAAAGATTGGGGGTTCTGAAACGACTGACCGAGGCGGAGGTAGATGCTGCTTCAGCCGCAGCACACTTCATAGCCCTCCTGTTCTTTCTCCCCTCCGCCTCCTGAAGACCAGCTTAAAAAAACTTCTCTTAAAGAAATCTGTTTTTAAGCAAATGAAAATGAAATCAAGTCCACATGTGTCAGCTTTCTCATATTGAGAGCTCAGCGATGCCATTGTTTTAGGTTCTCCCCCATGACCTGTTCCTCATCAATCTGCACACATTAAATGGCAAGATTTTTTTTTTTTTTTTTTTTTTTTTTTTTTTATTATATATAATTTCTTTTTGCTTCCATCAGAGAAATATAATGGCAGCATATACAGAAAACGTATGTGGACCAAGATTTGCTTGTTAACATAAAATGATTTATGAGCAGTAAAGTTTGAATGATTAACCAATTGAAACCAAAATGTTAATATCTTGGTTGTACATGTCTCCCATTGCTTATTCCCATTTTGGTTTCTGTTCACAACGTTCTTGCAAAGTGCATGAACGTGTTCACGTTATTAAAGCATCTTCTATGACAATAAAATATAAAATTGGGGAAAAAATTGAATCGTTGAATTTTTTTTTTTCCTCTTCCTTCATAAGATGTTTTGTTCTATATGCCTGAATTCTTTAAAAAGAAAAGTGTGATAGAAATATATTTGACCTATATATCTGCCTTATTAATTCAGAATAAGGATGTTTTGGTGAAATTTTTTTGTCTTTTGATCCGTGTTAACTTTTTTTATTTTATTTATTTATTTATTTTTAATGTTGATTTGGCTTCCATCTTTTTCTGCAAAAATGTAATTTAGTCAAAAGCAGAAATCCTAAGCACTATGCAATACTAAATCCTATATCACTTAATACCTTGTGTGTGCAAGCAATGATATTGTCAGTGTTTGTATAAATCCCATGTCTTGTAAAACATGGGCTTGTTTATCAACTATGTTAAGTTGGTAAACTCTTTGAAGTGGATGCAATTTTTTTTTGTGGGTTTTATATATATTTGGGCGCAACTGTTCTGAGACCCAAATAGGGCAGTGTAATGCTTTAGTCCAGATGTTCATACTGACGCACCCACAGGGAGTGGCTTTCCCTCCACTGTATTTTTGTGGATAAATACAGGCAGACAGAAGTGCAACGAGAGCTTCTGTATAACCATTGGCGTTCTTTGAGCTTTCGGAGTAAGTGTACTTCCTTTTTTTTATTTTGATTACAGTATTAGTTACATGACAAGTTTTTGAAATGACAAATTAGTATGAAAGCAATATTTAGTTATTTTATGTGTGTTTTGCATGCTCTAAGGCTGAGGTCATATCGATGGTCTTGTATTTCTGTAGATCAAGATGCACTCCAACATATCTTCGGTCCGGACCGAGACTGATGAAGCTGGTCCGTACCCTGGAAAGACTTTCCACAAAGGAGTGAAATGTGGATGGAGTCACTTTCAAAAGCCAGCCCTGGCCATCTTCATTGGGAGTCTTCTCTTTGGCACAGGCACTGCACTGTCCTTGTTGTACTTCACCCAGGTGGGCAATGTGCCCTATTTAGTAGGACCTATATTCTTGTCTGTGGGGCTGATGTTTCTGGTCACTGGACTTGTCTGGGTGCCGGTCATCAAGCAGAAGATGGTCTATACGGCCATGACCCAAATGAGCCATGGCAGACCTCTGCTACCTGAGCAAGGAGTTCATGCACAGTCCTGTGTTACCATTTCGTAGAGACTCTGAGCCGTGGCTGTTATTAAGACAATGTTTGTTTTATTTATGGGATATCATTTATATCGTGTATCTTTATCCTGTGAAATGAGAAATGGTGTATTTTTTTTGTGTGTGCAATCTATAGATGTTTCTCCTGTTGTAAGTGCTTTTTTTTTTTTTTTTTTTTATTGTGTTCCTGGTAAATCCCTTCAACTGGATTAAAATGGCTTCAAATGCTCACTGCTGATGTCATCAGAGGTCAGAATTAATTCAGCTCATACTGAAGAGTAGGGCCACACAGAATAATGAAATATATATATATATATATATATATATATATATATATATATAGGTACAAGTATGTAGGTCAGCTCTAGGAAAAACATTTAGATTAATAATAACATGAAGCACGGATTTTGTCCATCAATTCATTTATTTATTGATTATGATTTAACGCATTCAGTTATTGAACATGTTGTTTGATTATTGTTATATAAGCACATACTGATTGTCGCAATGTTCAATGTCTCACTTGATTTTAGGAAACAATACTAATAATCAGGGGTTAAATTGAGATTTGTTGTATGTGGGGTGAGGCTCTGTGGTTTCAAAGGCACATGACTATGACCCGGTTTCACAGACAGGGCTTAGCCTAAGCCAGGATTAGTCCTTAGTTCAATTAGTTCAATTAAAATATTGAAGTGTCTTTTATAAACGTACACTAGGAAAAAATCATTACTGGTGTACATCTCGAGACGAAACAATGGCAGTGACATATTTTAAGATATGTCAGTACAAGTTGCTTCCAGTTAAAACAGCTCTATGCATTTTAGTCTGAGACTAACTTAAGCCTTACCTGTGAAACCGGGGGCAAGTAAACTAATAAATCATGTAATATTTTTTGTAAAAATACTGGAATGTAGAAATACTACACAGAACAAACCGTCATATTACTTGACAGCATGTCAGGAAAAATACATAAATGGAATATTTCTTGTGCTACATGTGTGTCTATACTGATGTAAGGTTATATGAGAATGTGCTGTCTGTATGTTTCTTTTTTAATTCATACAACAACAGTATACAAGTGTCTTTATAAGAAATCTTTAAATGTTTTTTTTGTTTGTTTTTTTTTCCCAAAAGGCAAATAAAATTATATCTTCATTTTAAATGGACAGCCATATATTTAATCAAGTCTGGCAATTTAAAAATGTTTTAGCCTTCCACATATTTCTGCACTAATTATATAAAACTATTCTGTCAGGACACCATAGTTATACAAATAAACTAGATTAAATGCATTTCCATTCAAAGGGAAGGAAACTGTTACGAAAAACGTTAGGCTTAAAAGAACCTGAGGCTCCCTCTAGTCTAGTGTACAACATCAGTATCAAAACCATCATCTTTAATTTTAAATAGCTGATCATTTATAATTTGCTGTTAGCCTTCAGAGCAAGCATCATACACTTATGAAACTGAGCATGTTTGCCTTAATGGAAACCCGCTGCTCCAGTGCACAAAGAATCTTACTGCTAAATGAAAGTTTTTTTCTAACACAATTAAATTGAAAATTCAAATGCTTAAAAAATTCAAATAATCAAAGTTTCAAAACAGCTGCTCAAATGATAAATCAAATGCAATTTCATTTTCTCATTCGGGGAAGCTTAAACTGTATAAAAATCAAATTAAAACTTTGTATTTGATTTTTAATTTTCATTATCAACCCATTATAAACCTGTCCTAATTAAATCTATAATTCAGTGCTCAAATCATAAATGCTCAAATGCTCAAATTATAAATCAAGAGTGTGTGTGGTTTCCTATATGACCATATTAGACTAATGTGACCCAGTATATTATAAGCGGTATGGAAAATGGATGTATGAAGGACTATATAATCAGTATTACAAACCATAACCTACAGCATTACTGACATTGGAACATTAGAATAACGTTAGGGGAACGTTAGAATAACGTTAAGGGAATGTTAGAATAACGTTAAGAGAACGTTAGAATAACATTAGGGGAACATTAAAATAATGTTAGAATAACGTTAGGGGAACGTTAGAATACCATTAAGGGAATGTTAAAATAACGTTAGAATAATGTTATGGGAATGTTAGAATTACGTTATAAGAACATTAGAATAACATTAGGGGAACGTGAGAATAATGTTAAGGGAACGTTAGAATAACGTTAGGGGAATGTAAGCATTACGTTATAGGAATGTTAAAATAACGTTAGGGGAACGCTAAAATAATGTTAGGATAACATTAGGGGAACGCTAGTATAACGTTATAGGAATGTTAGTGTCACGACTGTTCCGAGACTCGAATGGTTGAGGATCCAAATGCAAAACATACAACAAGGCAGCAACACACAGGGCAGGCAGGGTAATCCAGAAAAAAGGCAGAGATCAAAACCAAGGGCAAGGAAACAAAGGATAAATGCTCAGAATTGCAGTTGTGACAATAGACAATACTTCGCAGGGAATGGATGAGTGAACCAGGCTTATATAGACAGAAACTATCAATGAAATGAAGAACAGCTGAATGCAATCATGGCTGATAAGTCCGGGCAAAGGATGATGGGAACTGAAGTCTGGGGTTGAGTGCCCTCTGGTGGCTATCAAGGGCACTCCAGCTGATAATCATGACAGTTAGAATAACATTAGGGGAACGTTAGAATTACATTATAGGAACGTTAGAATAACATTAGAATAATGTTAGGGGAACGTTACAATAACATTAAGGGAACGTTAAAATAACATAAGAATAATGTTAGTATAACGTTAGGGGAACATTAGAATAATGTTAAGGGAATGTTAGAACAATGTTAGGAGAACGTTAGAATTACATTAGAATTACGTTAATATAATGTTAGAATAATGTTGGGAGAACATTAGCATTACGTTATAGGAATGTTAAAATAATGTAAGGGGAAAATCAGAATAATGTTATAATAACGTTAGGATAACGTTAGGAGAATGTTAGAATTACATTATAGGAATGTTATAAAAACATTAGGTAAACGTTAGAGTACCGTTAAGGGAACGTTAAAATAACATTAGGGGAACGTTAAAATAACATTAGGGGAGCATTAAAATAACATTAGAATAATGCTATAATAATGTTAGGGGAATGTTATAATAACGTTAGGGGAACGTTAGAATAACGTTAAAGGAACGTTAAAATAACATTGGGGAACATTAAAATAACGTTAAAGGAATGTTAAAATAATATTGGGGAGCATTAAAATAACATTAGAATAATGTTATAATAATGTTAGGGGAATGTTATAATAACGTTAGGGGAACGTTAGAATAACGTTAAAGGAACGTTAAAATAACATTGGGGAATGTTAAAATAACGTTAAAATAATGTAACAATAATGTTAAGGGAATGTTAAAATAACATTAGGGGAACGTTAAAATAACGTTAGAATAACGTTAGGGGAACGTTAGAATAACATTAGGGGAATGTTAGATTAACGTTAGGAGAATGTTAGCATTACATTATAGGAATGTTAAAATAATGTTAGGGGAAAATTAACATAACGTTAGAATTGTGTTTCCTTCTGGAGCATCAGTGAATGTTTGAACCTTTTTAATAGTTGTGTTTGAGTCCCTCAGTTGTCCTCAGTGTGAAAAGATGAATCTCAAAATCATACAGTCACTGCTGGAAAGGGTTCAAAAAGGTGACATTTATGGAGACAACAAACAAGAGACTCATGAACATCCATCACAAAACAAACAAACAGTCGTGGATCATCCAGGTAACCACACACAGTATTAAGAATAAGTGGTTCCCAAACTTTTGAACGGGGTTATTTAAATAAATTCAGCTATTTTTTTTTTTTTTTTTGTCTTGTGGACTTTATGTAAACTTTATGTAAAATATCTTACTCAGGACAGTACTAAATAAAAAATAACATGCATTTTGTTTGATCTCTCTTATTTTGTTAAAATTATTCATATTTTCACAGATCCTGCAAGTAGTTCCCATACTTTTTCATGCAACTATATATATAGTTAATATATATATATATATATATATATATATATATATATATATATATATATATATAGAGTTGAAAATGTACGAGGGGGAAAGTCCACTGATGAGTTTTACCAAGCATAAGCCATATGTGCCGGCCTGCTTGGGCCCCAGCCCAATTTAATCCCTATAATTACATGATTCATGAACTAATCGGTTTTTGGGTGTACTCTATTTGTTTGATTAACCGGTTCACAAAACGATTCGTTCATGAATACGACTGAATTGACACCTTTACAAGTCTCCCTAAAGTAAAAGAAGTTAATTTTAAAATAATGAATGACATATAACCATCTAAAGAATTCCTTAAATCAAAATTTGATATTGGAGAAAACTTTTTTAAATTTTGTGAAATTGATATTGAAACCACTGACTATATCGTCTTTTATTGTAATTAAGTTGTTTTGGTCTCAATTGTACAGTAAAATGTCATGTATTATTACATGTGTAAATCCCTTTGAATGCAAACAAATTAAGTTTGGTGTACTTAAGAAAGATTGTTCACAACACTAGCTAGGTTAATAACCTTTTTGAATTCTTTGAACTAATAACGTCCTTTCCTCATTTTACTAATGAACTTGCTTTTGCTGCCTCTCTTTGTACCCTTTCAAATTAAAAACAGTAGCCAATTTCTTCAATGAACTACTACCATTCAAAAGTTTGGAAACATTACTATTTTTAATGTTTTTGAATAAGAATATGCTCATCAAGCCTGCATTTATTTGATCAAAAATACAGAAAAAAACAGTAATATTGTGAAATATTATTACAATTTAAAATAATGGTTTTCTATTTGAATATACTTTAAAATATAATTTGTTTCTGTGATGCAAAGCTGAATTTTCAGCATCATTACTCCAGTCTTTTGTGTCACATGATCCTTCAGAAATCAATCTAATATGCTGATTTTATACTCAGTTATTATCAATGTTGGAAACAGTTGTGTTGCTTAATATTTTTTGGAAACTGTGATACTTTTTTCAGGATTCATTGATGAATAAATAGTCAAAAAGAACAGCATTTATTCAAAATAGAAATTCACAAAGAATCCTGAAAAGTATCATGTTATAAAAAATATTAAGCAGCACAACATTTGTAATAAATCATCATATTAGAATGATTTCTGAAGGATCATGTGACACTGAAGACTGGAGTAATGATGCTGAAAATTCAGCTTTGATCACAGACATAAATTATATTTTTTAAAGTATATTATAATAGAAAACCATTATTTTAAATTGTAATAATATTTCACAATATTACTGTTTTTTTCTGTATTTTTGATCAAATAAATGCAGGCTTGATGAGTAGAAGAGACTTCTTTCGAAAACATTAAAAATAGTAATGTGTCCAAACTTTTGAATGGTAGTCTATGTGCCCTATAGCTCCCTTAAAATAACTTATTTTTCCATAAATGTTGCTCTTTCAATTATTTAAATATTATTTATTATGTATTTTTATTTATTTTTATTGTTTTCTTCCCGGCCTTTCATAATTGTATATTTGATTTAAGACTTTGTCGCTGTTACATATTATAATTTATTATAATTTGCCCTTTGAAAATTGTACATTGTTAATATTGTTTGTTCAGTGCCTGTTTGTATGTAAATTTGTTTATTTTTCAATAATAATAATAATAATAATAATAAAAATCGGAATAATAAAAATAAAAATAAAAATAAAAAGTCGAAACGAATCGTTCAAAAAAAAAAAAAAAAAAAAAATCGCTACAGATTATTTTGAGCGCCTTCTAGTGTCCCATGATGATAAGGGAGGCTCGCTTGAAACAAACGCAACCAAACAACCAACCAACCGACGGCTCGCAAAATGATGGCATCATTACAAATCGGCCAATCAGAAGCCGGCATGAAACAAACCACGAGCTGAGAGTTTCTACACAACAGAAGAATCCTATTGTCAGGAGTGTAACGTGCCAGAAAATAATTTGCAGTATTATTTTATTCTTAAGAACCTTAATCTTAGTTTTTTTTTTTACCTCAATAATTTTTCTCACAGGAAATATATCTAGAATAAAGCAACTTTGAGCATTACCCGAAGGTAAGTTGCTAGCTAGCGTGATGGCTCTTGATAATGGTGATAGTTTCATCAGTTCGGCTAAGTTATGAGATGTGGTACTCGTCTAAAACTCTCGTCAACATTATTAACATAATCTTAATATTGCTATTGTAATATACAACTATTTGATCCAGATTACATGTCAACATCTTCTGCATCCGTTTCCGTCGGAGCCGAATCCGCCGACAGTTAATCAAACTTTGAGGGGCTGGTTTGCTGTTAGCCAGCTAGCAAATAAGACTGCAGTCTTTACATGTTGATAGTAAGTTGATGTCTACTAAGAATGCCTACTCTAGCTTAACATTTTGATAATTTGATAGGAAACATAATTGCATACCACTTCATTGCAACGTCTTTTAGTAGGGAATGCTTTTTTGTTGTTAGCTTAGCTTGGGTTATTAATCCTTAAGACGTCTTCAGGTAGGCTAAGTCACACAGTTCTTAAATAATGTCATATTGTTACTGTTAAACATGGTAGAGTAACAATGAGTTGTACGCCCGAAGGGAAATATCTCTAGTTTTTAAAAATCATCACAAGACACGCCCTTCCTCTTCTGTTTTTCCTCTCTATTACAATAAACTGACTCATACAAGAGGAACCGATTTCAATGGCACAGCAGCTTTGTCTGTGTGCATAGTTTATGTACACAGACTGTCTTATTGTTATTATATTATTTTTGTATTTTTAGAATGCTTTTGGCTGACTACATGACCAGACATAGACTGCAGACCATTTCAGCTTGATACATTTGTTACTGTAAAATGTATTGATGGTTTTTATTTTGCCAGTAAACCTGACTGAACAGCAATGAGTGAGACCGAGCCAGCAACATTTGCATCTGTTGAACAAGAGAGGGACTACTGGAAGGAGCAGGCTACAAAATACCAGCAGAGGTACTTCAGTGTTTAGTTGTTTTTTTTATTCAAACTGACATTATCTACAATGGACATTAAGTAACTTTAGGAAAAGTGTGACAGGTTTGTTGCTAAACACATCAGATAGATCCAAGTTTAAGATCTTTCCAACCCACATTCATTGTATTGAATCACTGTGTGTTCAGGGCTGAGGAGGCGCAGGAGGAGCTGCAGGAGTTTCAGCAGATGAGTCGAGACTATGAGGTGGAGCTGGAGGCAGAGCTGAAGCAGTGTGACGCCCGTAACCGTGAACTCCTCACAGCCAACAACAGACTCCGCATGGAATTAGAAAACTACAAGGTACCGTGGTGCATCATAGACATGTGGTTGATATGTTGTTGTTGTTTTTTTTTTGTTTTGTTTTTTAGAAGATTTGTGGTAAACAACAATCTATTTAAAGATATGCATCATGCATCAAGTGATTTAAAAGATTATGATTCCATGGTAAATGGAAAATATGCCCATGTCACACCTTAACAGTTTGCAAACCTGATTTGTCATTGTTACAAATAGTGAAATATTATTATATGGAAAATTGGTACTTATTAGCAGTGCTTGTTTTTGTAATGCATCAAATGGATCTATTTATTCTTCAAACCATATGTAAACAACAGTAATAATAGCTGTAAATCGAATTACTGTCTTCTGTCCATTTGGATGGGCTGTCACATAACATCTCATAAAGCACATTAATGGAGTTTCATATGTAATATTTGAATACGAATTTTATTATCTATAACTGACTTTCTTTCATAAGCATATAACCACAGATAAAACCAATTTAAATCTTCTGTGACAGAGCGTGTACATCCAGGATGTCTGTGTCTTTTTTTTTTTTTTTTTTTTTCTCAGTATTTAGTGAATACACAATCGAACATTCACAGACAAACAACAGAGATCCAATTCAGGATGAGGAAAGCAGCTGATGCTTATTTCTGCTTCAGTGTCTAGAGGGCATGGAGGCTCACTCATGATTTTACTTGGTGCTTCTTGCAGAAACATGCTTGTGAAACCAAATTGCTTTGATTGTTGATTGGGTTTCAGTCAAATGACATCACATGCCAGTTAATTAATCTGAAGTAATTGCCTCTGTCAATATTTGCTGAGAAAAGCCCCCAAATGTTGATAATTTAAAGACATGATATTAGAATGATTTCTGATGCATCATGTGACACTGAAGACTGGAGCAATGATGCTCAGCTTTGCATCACAGTTACATTCTAAAATATGTTCAAATAGAAAATTGTTTTCAATGATAATATTTCGCTATATTATTGTTGATCAAATAGGTGCATCCTTGGTGAGCATAAGAGACTTCAAAAAGTAGTTTTGTTAAAACAACAGTGCATTTTTCTTTATCTCATCAAATGTCTGTTTTATCTCCTCCTGTGTGGTCTTTTGTCTTGTTTACTAACAGGAGAAGTATGAAACGCAACACTCGGAGGCAGTCAGGCAGATCTCGACTCTAGAAGGAGACCTGGCAGAGACCACAGCCATCAAGGACCAACTGCACAAGTATATCCGGGAGTTAGAGCAGGCTAATGATGACCTGGAAAGAGCTAAGAGGTGTGTTCAGTGCTTTTGCCAGTAAAAAAATATAAACAATCGGTTATACGTTCAAGATATTCATGATTTTAACAATTTATCCCTAAAATCCTGCTCTTACAGGGCTACTATAATGTCACTTGAGGACTTTGAGCAGAGAATGAATCATGTTATAGAGAGAAATGCCTTCCTTGAGAGTGAGCTTGACGAAAAAGAGAATCTTCTAGAATCAGTACAGAGATTAAAGGACGAAGCCAGAGGTAAACTCAATGCAAACCTGTTTGTATATACACCATTGACTCTCAGCTGATGAACTTCTTTGATAGTCAGTAGTATAATCACCTGATTTGTCAGTCTTAGATGTTTTAACTGATTCAGTGTTTGTGAGCTGATTGTGTTTGCTTTCTTTCTCCTCGGGCAGATTTAAGACAGGAGCTGGCAGTTCAGCAGAAACAGGAGCGCAAGTCATCAATCAGCCTCTCTAAAGATGCAGAGAAGCCAGAGGCCACACCCACAAGACCCTCTTCTGTTGTCAACTCCGCCCTCCCATCTCTCCTTGCCACACCCTCCAGACCTCCAGGCTCAGGGAGTGCATTCAACACCCCCTCAGCTTCCTACAGCAGAAGTGAGCTCTAACACAGCATTGTTACTCATTTCTAACATTTTAGTGTTAAAATGTTAGTTAAAATTATTCCTGTCATGTCCAGTTGAAGGTCTGACTGGAACTCCCCTTACCACATCTGCACGGATATCTGCCCTCAACATTGTTGGAGAGTTGTTGAGGAAAGTGGGGGTGAGTCCAGCTGTAACTGTGGACATTACGTCACCAAATAATACACACTCTTTCAGCTGAGGGGGGGTCTGTAGTTTTAAATAGCATTTTTTTGTCTCTTTGTTCCTGTTTCAGAACCTCGAATCAAAGCTGGCGTCATGCAGAGAGTTACACATCCATGAGAAAACACCTAGTCGTGCATCAGTTGGCCAGAGTACACCGAGCATTTCACGGGAAACCTCAGAAATCCCATCCAACACAAATGGCCTGTATGATAAGGAGATAGTCTCTATTAATTTCAGAAAATGTTCAACCAAAATGATGCAGATTGTACTATGTCTGGCTTGTTTGTAATCATGTTTCTTATTTCTGTGTTGCAGGATGGTGAAACGGTTGGACTTTGGAACAGGATCCAAGATAATGCTCTGAATAAAGTGCACAAGCGTGTCTTTCGTTCCCACATCATTTGGAAAACCAGTATTCCTAATACATTATTAAGAAAATGCTTTATTTTCAGGAGCTGAAACATATCTTATGCCTCAAGTCTTCCACTATCTGAGAAGGGCTCTGCTTTTATATTCATATCAACCCTGTTATTGTGTTTCAGCCTGTGGGCTGAAACTGCTACCTGTTGTTTGGCTATTGTGTTTTGCAGATGTACTAACTCTTAATTTCACACTGTTTGTTTTTTATTTTTGTTTGTGTTGTTTTTAGGTATCTAATGATTATAGCAGTTTTGAATTGTATAATCTGCACTGTAATCTTGATTTGCTCTTTTTGGGACCTTAAATTGGGAGAGTCCATAGATTCACCTCTGCAACCCCATTATATTTGGCACTAAACTACTGATCAATGTCCTGTGAAACCTCTACATGTGCTTATTGTTGGTGACTGGACTGGAGCAATGTTGACAGCAGATTCATTTTTTTAATGCAGAAATACCTGGTTTTATTTTTTTAGAAACTAGCATTTTGATTAATTGAGTTTGTTACTAATGGAATGTCATGTCTTTAGTGTTTAGAGTTGCAAATTATGTTACAAGGAGGTTGGTGAGATGTTGTGAGCTGAAGCTGCTGTTCATATCGTTGTCTCGTAGGGGCTGATGTAAGTAACCAACAGTAGCTGAACTCTTTATGCATGATGAAAACCTTTTTCTTTCTAGTAATAGCTATTGAACTCCTCGTTTGGACTGTCAGTGCCATCTTTGAATTCAAAGATTTATTTTTCTGTACAGTACTGGAGAGTAGTTGCTATCATCGTGCTCTGAACTTGAATTTATTGTGCCTTAATTTTGTGGCCATAATAAGCTTTGCCTCAAAGTTAACTTGTGTATTGGGGAACTTACTACCCTGAAAGGGAGTTGCAGCTTCTCTTGCTATTCATCCCAATGTATTAATTCCCTGATATTTCAGGGATTCCAGGATGAAGAGAAATTGAATTCTGAGTGGAGTTCAATCCCTTAGTTTTCACATTTCTCTCATTTTTGAGTTGTAGATTTAGTCGAGTAACAAGCAATATGAATACTTCAGTGAAGGGTACAGATATTTTTATGTTAAAAATAGAAATGCAAGGAAGAACTGATACATTATTTTATCCACTTTGCCTAGAGGTACTAATGAAAAATTATAGAAATGGAGAATGATGGTTGATGGGAATATTTAGCACATATTATTGCACCATCTCAGGGCCTCGTGTAAGCAATAACCTCAGTAAAGATGTCTTTACAGTCCAAATTCTGTATTTGTCTCTATATGCACAAGGCATGCACAATTGCCACTTGTATAATTGTCAACATGGGTTTTCTTTGCTATTAATGAACCTACACATCTGCAATGTCCATGCATTCCTCAGCAAAGGCAGTGCTTGGTTTATCCTGTCTGTAAAACCATTTTATTGTAGGTTAATCCATAACCTACAAAATAAATGTCTAGTTAACAGGAGTGATTATTTGACTGTCTCTTTTCAAAAATGTTATTGTTAAAGCAAGGACAGAGTTCTTGGTTATGTTTTTTTTTCTTTCTTTGATGCAGATTTAATTCTGTATAACATGCAAGGCACAGATAGCAGTATATGTTGATGCATACAAAGCAATTTAGGTCAACAAAAGTGCCTAGTACACATTTAATTAACAAACCTAAATTATGATATCCTTTAAGGGACGTTTTAAAAAATAAGTTTGCGTCCAGGTTTGTATTGTTACAATGTCAGCAGTAAATGCAAATGAACAATGTGTACTCTTTCTCTGTTACCTCCACCCAGATATCGCTGTTTATTTGTCAGCAGCAGCACTCCAAAAGTTTGCATGTTGCACAACTTGTAACTTTTTTTTGTTGTTTACTGTATAGCCAAATATATTAAAGCCAATGTGAATTAACCCCTTAAATGCTTAAAACAAAGAACTTACCATAGTACAGTGTGGTATCACTTGTTGGTATCACTTTTGTGGTATTTGGATATATACTATGGTACTTAAAGGGTTAGTTCACCCAAAAATGAAAATTCTGTCATTTATTACCCTCATGCCGTTCCACACCCATAAGACCTTTGTTAATCTTCAGAACACAAATTAAGAACAAGATTCTACCCCCTTAGAGTTAGTCAGTTAGAATTAGTGAAGAACAGAAGTACCAAATCTCCTTTTTAGGAGATAGTCAAGATTAAATAAGTATAAATTATCATTCAAAAATGGCAAAAAACAAAAAAGGCTTTGGAAATGATTTCTTTAGTTGTCATCCTGGGTTCCATTGATTGGCTCCATTTGAGGTTTCTCAGGTCGACCCACAGGAGTAGCAGAAGGACCCCCATCTTCTGGGACCTCAGAAGTTTCCATCATGCTCCTGCGTGTTTTTCTGAAGCTCCCGCCTCCACTACGCCTTAATGGGCTGCTGAAAGATGAGTCACTGCCACGCCTGAGGAACATATGAGGAAATAAGAAACCACACATCTCCAAACATACCCCATTCAAGCATGCAAACCTACGTCTCTGAATGTACTTTACTGTAGGACACAAAACGGAGGATGTCAAAAATGGAATTCTGGCTTCACATACATTACAGAAAGGGATCACTGCAGAACAACCTGAGTTTGCTCCTGAGTGAAGACACTTCTCTGCTCAGAGCATTATTGGCCTCGACGGCCTCGTTCAGCTCTTTCTGAAGTTTACGACGAGCAGCAGTGGCACGCTGAGACTCCTCGTCGCTCTCCTCTACCTGCATCTTCAGCTGCCTTGCTCGAAGATTTGCTTTCTCAGCCTACAATATGGATGACATCAGTCAGAGTTGTCAGTGTCATGAGGAAAACATGGGACCTCAAAGGCTTTACATGAATCCTTCATACCTGGTCCTTATACTGCTCCATCTGTTTTCGTTCATCCTCTAACTGATTTATCAGTTCCTTTAGTTTCTTGTCCTTCTGCCGCATGGCCTTGGCAATCGCTTGTCTCTCCCTGGTGGAAGAAACTAGTTGAAAACCCATCTGTCTTTACAGCCAAATCCATATTAACACTGATGATCTCACCTGCTCTCATGGTCCAGTTGGTCCTCTATTTGTTGTAGCTTGGTTTCTAGGATAGCTACAGAGGCCCGTTGCTTGGACTTGACCTGTCCCTCCATCTCCAGCAGCTTGGCCCTCAGCTCTTTGTTCTGCCTCTCCATCTGCTGCCAGCCACTCTCATTCCTCTGAGCATTGGAGCGTTCAATTTGCAGCTCATTGGTCAGTTGATCCACCTAGTTATAGGTAAAATGATTTGTGGTATGACCTTGAAAGAACACCTTCACTACAGCATCCAAGTGGATGAATGGCACAATAACCCCATTACCTCCTGCACACTTCTCCGCAGTCTCTCACTGAGTGTCTCTGTGTTTGCCTGTTCCTCATCAAGCTCCTCTTCCAACTGTTGGATCTTGGCTTCCAGACGACGTCTCTCATCAGACATGCCGGATCTATCAGCGGACAATTATTGCATATGTTATTCCAGTTTAAGCTTCATTTTTCCATTTTGCAAATACTAATTCCCAACTTACTTTCCAAACGAGCCGCTTGCTATCTCCCCTGCTATCTCATCTCTCTCTCGTTCAGCTTGTTTGCGAGCTCTCTCTGCTGTAGCCAGTTCCTACGAAGGCATTGACATTACAATTGTATGGCTAGATATTTAAGCTCATTTCCATCAACATTTAATATCATGTATACCTCATGTAAGTGTAAGATTTCTGCTTCCATGGTTCTGGCCTTTCTCTCAGATTCTCTAGCTTCAGAAAGAACCTCCTTGTTGGACGCTCGCGCATCTTCCAGCTCCCTCTGGGAATCTTTCATCTGTGTCTGTCATGGGGAAGACAACTAACATAGATGAATGTTGATAAAGGCTTGGGAAACTAAAAAAAAGTTTGAAGGGTTGACCCTCTGACCTGAGTCTTGCGAAGTTGTTTAATGGCCTCATCCTTTGCTCTGCTGATGGCATCAACTTGGTCTTCAAGGTCCTGCAAATCCCCCTCAAGTTTCTTCTTGGCAGCTGCCAGTGAAGTTCTCATCTTCTGCTCATCTTCTAGCTCAGTCTCAAGCTCATGTACCTGTGTGCCAAGTGGGTAAATATAAGAGAATAATTGCTATTGCTGATTTGAGGAGGGTAAGGAGTCTACAAGAAATGCCATGCAGTTCAGATTCAGAAAGATCTACAAAAGCATCAAGCAACAAAAATCAAAACAAAGAAATCTATCTTTACCTGCTTGAGCAGTTGTTTCCTCTTCTCTTCACTTTGCTCCTCTCTGCCCTGCAGGTCTCTTTGAAATTGGACTTTGAGGGCCTGCATATTAACTTCCAGATGGAGTTTAGCATCCTCTGCAGTCTGTAATTCATCCTCAAGTTCCTCCATCTGAATTGTCATCTCTTCCACTTGAGCCTCCAATCCACGTTTGGCCTTCTCCAGCTCATGGACCTTTCAAATATTTTTTTTTTTAATATGCAATATTTAGTAATCTAATGTCAGACAAAGTTGACTAAGGTTTACTGTCTAACTTTCATGCTACTATAAAACACAACTTACATTTCTGCCCACATCATCCTTTGAACTGATCAGATCTTCCATCTCAGTGCGAAGGGCCTTATTAAGTTTCTCTAATTCTTTTAAGGAACCCTGGGATTCTTCCAGGGCTCGAGTCAGGGCCAAACATTTGGTCTCCTTCTCCCGTGCCTCAGCCTCTGCACTATCACGCTCCTGGGCATACTTGCTGGAGATGGTCTTCTCATCAGAAAGCATCTTAATGAGGAAAAAAATAATAACTGAGTAGCAGTAATTGTACTGTGGAAATTAGGACAAATTAGTTGAAACACAAGTGCAACCTGGTCAAATTTCCGTTGTTTCTTCTCTAGATTTGAAACCAGCTGTCTCTGGTTGTCCAGGTCCACCAGCACATCCTCCAACTCTTGCTGAAGATGATTCTTGGTCTTCTCCAGCTTGTCATAGGCTGCAGCTTTCTCTTCGAACTCTCCATTTGTGGCCTCCAGATCCCTCTGTAGTCGTCTCTTGCTTTCTTCAAGCATTTGGAAATTGCTGGAGAACTCATCCAACTTTTTCTTTGCATCTGACAACTAGAAACAAACTTATTTAAAGTTAATTTGTACATTTTTATTTTGGCACAACATTGTCATATGCTGAGATGCTTTATGAAATTATATTGCAATTGTGAGAGACTGACCTGCGTGTTAAGGGTGGAGACCTGTCTCTCCACGTTCCTTCTGGCTTCAGCCTCTTCCTCTATTTGTTCCAGCAGACTGTTTCGCTCATCCTCCATTTGACGTAGCCGAGTGGAAAAATTCAGTTTTTGACGGGTCTCCTCACCAAGTAACTCCTAAATAGGCACACAGACAAAACATTAAGTGTCAGGTGCTTCTCAGAATAGTTATTACAGCTTGATGGCTGTCACAATTCTTTAGATCGGAGCCTTTAAAAAAACAAAACAAAAAAAAACATAGTACCTGAGTACACCCCTCACATTTTTGTAAATATTTTATTATATCTTTTCATGTGACAACACTGAAGAAATGACACTTTGCTACAGTGTAAAGTAGTGAGTGTACAGCTTGTGTAACATTGTAAATTTGCTGTCCCCCTCACGGCACCTCATGGCAAAGAACTCTCTGAGGATCTGAACAAAAAGAATTGTTGCTCTACATAAAGATGACATAGGCTATAAGAAGATTGCCAAGACCCTGAAACTGCAGCAAGGTGGCCAAGACCATGCAGCGGTTTAACAGGACAGGTTCCACTCAGAACAGGCCTTGCCATGGTAGGCCAAAGAAGTTGAGTGCACATGCTCAGTGTCATATCCAGAGGATGTGTTTGGGAAATAGACGTATGAGTGCTGCCAGCATTGCTGCAGAGGTTGAAGGGATGACAGGATCAGCCTGTCAGTGCTCAGACCATACGCTGCACACTGCATCAAATTGGTCTGCATGGCTGTCATCCCAGAAGGAAGCCTCTTCTAAAGATGATGCACAAGAAAACCCGCAAACAATTTGCTGAAGACAAGCAGACTAAGGAGATGGATTACTGGAACCATGTCCTGTGGTCTGATGAGACCAAGATAAACTTATTTGGTTAGGATGGTGTCAAGTGTGTGTGGCGGCAACCATGTGAGGAGTACAAAGACAAGTGTGTCTTGCCTACAGTCAAGCATGGTGGTGGGAGTGTCATGGTCTGGGGCTGCATGAGTGCTGCCGGCACTGGGGAGCTACAGTTCATTGAGGGAACCATGAATGAGCAGAGCACAATCCCCTCCCTTCGGAGACTGGGCTGCAGGGCAGTATTCCAACATGATAACGACCCCAAACCCACCTCCAAGACGACTACTGCCTTGCTAAAGAAGCTGAGGGTAAAGGTGATGGACTGGCCAAGCATGTCTCCAGACCTAAACCCTATTGATCATCTGTGAGGCATCCTCAAACGGAAGGTGGAGGAGCGTAAGGTCTCTAACATCCACCAGCTCCGTGATGTCGTCATGGAGGAGTGGAAGATGACTCCAGTGGCAACCTGTGAAGCTCTGGTGAACTCCATGCCCAAGAGGGTTAAGGCAGTGCTGGAAAATTTAATGGTGGCCACACAAAATATTGACACTTTTTTCTCTTAGGGGTGTACTCACTTTTGTGGCCAGCGGTTTGGACATTAATTGCTGTGTGTTGAGTTATTTTGAAGGGACAGCAAATTTGCACTGTACAAGCTGTACACTCACTATTTTACATTGTAGCAAAGTGTCATTTCTTCAGTGTTGTCACATGAAAAGTTATAAATGTTATAAATGTGTAAACTATTATCTTGGGTTATTTGATTTTCTATTTATCTTTTTTTTGTTTCTTATCAGACATTAAAATAAAACCCTTGCTTAAAATTATGCAGTACCTGTGTATCTTGTAGCTGAGAGTTGAGGCTGGCAACATCTTTGCTCAGCTTAATGTTCTTGCTCTCTGCCTCATTGAGGATGCTATTCACATTGTTATACTCCATCTGAGAGATTTTACAAAAGACATCCATCAATCAGGTATTTCTGTACAGAAACCTTGCACTGTTTCTATAGTAATATTTTCAAAGTGTTTATTCAGAGAATATGTCTGAACATATAACGCACAGTCAGTTTAGACACTGCATCTCCAAGCTCTTCCCTCTTCCTCTCGCTCTCATTGAAGCGAGTCTGAAGGTCAGCAAGCTGGGTCTCCACCTTCTTCTTCTTCTGTTCCACATCCTGCTTTGCATTGCCCATTGATCGAAGGTTTCCATTCAGGTCTACAACCTCCTTCTCTAGGGCCTGTTTCGCCTTCTCCAGACTGGCCTTGGCCTGTGTTTCAGAAATATAAATGTGTTTAGTTTGAATAATTTTGCAGACCAGTATATCCAAAGGACTGACAAATGAAGAAACCATTATTAGAAACCAATATTAAAAGGAGCCAACAATGTTCAAAAACGTACCAAAACAGTTGGTATTGCTTGTGCACTGTAATTTTCTTTTGTTTTATGTCAATGTTAGACAGTTTTCTTACCCGTATGGATTGCTCCAGCTGTTGACTGAGTTCATTAACAGCCTGAGCATGTTTTTGTTTCATTTCTTGCACTTGAGCCTCATGGCTTCGGCCTTCTTCTTCTATCAACTTTTTCAGCATGGCCACCTCCTGCTCTCTTTTAGCCCTGCCCAAGAAAGATACTAAGATACTAAGATCTAGTCTATCATATCTTGATTGTAAATGGTAAAAAATTAATAAATTACTATTTGAAAGTTCCATATTGAAATAATCACCGTAGCTCTTGTTGCGCCGCTGTGGTGTCTAGTGTGTCCTCCAGTTCAGTCCTCAAGGCCGACAGCTCTTCCTCCAGCTCCTTTCTGGCCTTTTCTGACTTCCTACAAGCCTCCTGTTCAGCATCAAGTTCATCATGAAGCTCTGAGACAAGTCCTTCCATTTCCTGTATCTTTTTCAGAGCACTGCTCTTCTGAGCTGATTCTTTTTCCACGCTGGACAATATACAGATAGTCTGGTTATAATTTACAATGAGAAGTGAAGCAGTGTCTTTAAACAGTCTTTTATGATGGGAGTAACAACATACCATGCCCGAAGTTCCTGAATTTCCCCTTCACTTCTGCCTTGTTGCGTCTTGAGCTCTGCTATCTGGGTCTGCAGGTCCTTTAATTGTTCCTGTACATCATTATACTCAGTCTCCAGCTTACGTTTGGCTTTCTCTACATCCTGTCGACTCTTCTCTTCCTTCTTCATTCGAACTGCACAGACACACAGAATATTGCTTCAAAGTATTTACCACATTATTTGATTTGAAGAGATTCAAAAGTGACAATGAAAAACCTTCAAGATCTGAAATCATAGATTCATGTTTAGCCTTCAGTTTAGTCAAATTTTTGGATTTTTCTTCCTCCTCAGCAAGGTTGGAGCAAAAGTCAGCTAACCGATCCTCCAACTGTTGCTTCTCCTAAATACACAGAAGCAGGAGCCATTTTACTCAGATCTGATATTTGTTTTCCACAAAAATAATAATCATTCAAATAAAAATATCGTCTAGTCAAACCTTCTGCAACATGCTGTTTTGATCCTCCACAATGAGGAGATCTTCCTCAAGTTTCTTAATCTTGCCATCCGCAGCGCCACTTTCCATTCGAAGCTTCTGTTTGGCACCTTCTTCTTCTGCCAGTTGATTCTCTAAATCCTACACACAACAATAGATGAGTACAGGTTTCTTATTTTCTTTACCCAAATCTTATGATAGAGAGAATAAATAAACATATAATAAATAGTAAGTCATATAATAATCTTATGTTTGTGACAGTGTCTCTTTATTGTTATTCTACTTGTTCATTAGTCTATGATAACTGATTGCTTCTCAACCTTGAGTTGTTGTTGCAAATTCGCCTTCTCTTGCTGAAAAGCTTGGCTTCGCTCCTCCTCCTCTTCAAGTCGAGCCTCCATCTCATGCAGCACATCCTCCAACTCTTGCTTCTTTGCCTCCAGCCGTATCCTCACCTCCTCAGATTCTGCATACAGCTCTGCCTCCTCCTGGAGCTTGGCCTGTAGCTTGTCCCTCTCCTCCACTACCTATTAAAGATGAAATACAGATACACACTCCAGTCATTTGTGCGTACCGATAGTGAATCAAATTAATGTTGCATTGTAGTTGAGTTTGGATCTCATATGGTTCCACTCTTGTACCTGGTTGTGTTTCTTTGTGATCTCCTTTAGTTCAGTTTCAGACTTCTGGGCAATTTCTTTGGCTTTCTGAAGCTCCTCCTCCTTTTGATTCATCTCCTCCTCTTGACGAGTCACCTGAAGCAGAGGTTTGACCTAAACGAAAAATGTAAATTGAACACAAAATGACCACAATGGTATTTAAATTTACATGGATATGTGTTATTCTGTTTTGTACTTACTTTAGTGAAAAGTCTCCACCACTGCCAGTTCCTGAGAGTCAGATAAACAGCGCAGTTTCTCTGAATCACTTTCATGGCTGTCAGCTGCTTTTGTTTCTTGCTGAATGCCCTGTAAATTTGGAGGTTTTAGAAACATCAAACTTGTACTATATGTGACATCTTTAGCCACGATCTAAGTACAATCGCAGTAAATACAGTGCAAGAAGATTCAAAGGTAGATGGTGTGTAATTATTTAGCAAGAACTCACTTTCTGCTAAGAAAGCCACGGGCCTGGGCCTGGAAGGCAATTATGATAACAGTCAGTTTCAGGTCACGTTCTTCCTCCAACTGTGCCAACACTCCTGTACGGAAAAATATCTTGCTCAGACCAATCCGGTACAGGTTGGGGTCCAAGTCTAGATGTTTGATCTGATGGTTAAAAAGTAGAGAGAAGTTGTCATCAAGTTGTCATAAAATTTCAGTACAAGAATATATATTTTGCTCAACTCACCATAAGGGTACTGGCTTGTTTTCCATCCATGAACCCTTTAGGAATAGAGCCAGCAGCTAGGACCTCATAGCTTAAAAAAAACAAAACAAACAAAAAAAAAAACATCAATAATTGTAATCGGTAATCTTTCTTCATTAGAAACATCCAAACTCTGTATTTGAAATGATCAAGCATGTGTTTCAGAAATTACTCACCGCTGGCGGAACTCGTGAAAGACGATACGATTGGGGAAGCCTTGGCGACAGATGCGGATTCCTTCCAGTACACCATTACAGCTCAACTGCTCTAGAACCAGGTGGGCATCTATCTTGCCAGCCTAAAGACAAAAACAGTGAAAAACAGACTCTGTTTTACTATTACTTTTACTAATATATGCAATACTGTGCAAAAGTCTTAGGCCACCATTTAGATGTTGTTTTTGCAATGGTATAAAGACCATATATAATTAATATATAATATAATTATATATAATGTAATATCTTTATTAGAATATATTATGGGAAAATACAGGAAATGTTTGCAGTATTAAAAAACAGGAAAAAAAAAAAAAACGACTTCTATAGGCTAAAGTGGCAAGTATTTAGTGTCCTCTGCTTACACTTGAGCAGTAGCAGGAACCTGGCTCTCTTAAACCTAAATGGAATGGAAAAGGACTGGAAGGCCAAGAAAAATGTGTGTGTGTGTGTGTATATATATATATATATATATATATATATATATATATATATATATATATATATATATATATATATATATATATATATATATAAAAAATACTTTGTAATGTATTGATTAAATATATTACTGGTTTAATGCATACTCTTGGCATAAATTTGGCACTCTTGTCTATATTTGAAAAAGGCACTTTGTTTAGCTGTACCATTGATTACAGATTTGAATCACTATATTATCATATTTGCTGTGGCATACCCTTTTTTCGTGGTTGGGAATGATGCAGCGTACAAAGTTTGGTTGAGTGTTATGGAGGGTCGTCATGAGCTTGCCAAGAGACTCTTTGTACAGCTGTCCTACGGTGCGGAACATGCCTTTCTTGGACTTAGAAGCAGCAGGAGCTACGCTATCCGACTTAGCCATTTTAGCCATGGTTTCCAAACCCACCACACGGTCCACTATGGGAACAAAGGGCTTTCTTTCAGAATGCATTTTAGATCAGTTACATGTAAAATAATGTGAGAAAATTAAGAGCTTCCTTTATAGAGCATACATTATTTTCTTTCTGCTTAAACAAACAAACAGAAGTGAATTGTGCTGTTATTTTTCCTAACAAAGACTCACCATCCTTCCAGATGTCTTGCACAAAAGCACTGGAAGAGTTACTCAGTAGGGCTGTAACATTGTCATTGAGTGGGTCCATGTTTTTAGTCAACCAAGATGTGGCATTATAATCCACCTAAATCATATGAAAACATTACTATTAGATTAGTCATATAAGTTTTAAGCACTTCTACTGCTTTACAATTGTTCTGCTCAGATAGATGGATGGATGGATGGATGCTGTATAATATTGTGAAATATTATTGTAATTTAAATTTTCTATTTGAATATATTTTAAAATGGAATTTATTCCTGTGATGCAAAGCTGAATTTTCAGCATCATTACTCCAATCTTCAGAGTCATATGATCCTTCAGAAATCATTCTAATATGCTGATCTGCTGCTCAAGAAACATTTCTTCTTATTATTGTGTCACTTGTTTTTGTGTCACATCTATTTAATTGATGAATAAAAGTATTAATTTTGTTAAAAAATACCTTGCCAGCATAGTGTTGCACAGTAAAGAAAGTCTTCTCCTTTAGATTCTTGGGTTTGGAGAATTTGCAGTGGCTTGAGTGGGTGTTTGTGAGTTTTTCGACAAAAGAAACATCGGTTGCCTTCGGAAACCAGCACTCCTCGTCTAGCAGAGCTAGGATACCTGGAGGATTGTTCTATAAGGGAGAACCAAAAAATTTTTGAGAAAAGGTGATGATACATGGGGGCAATGTTGCCAGGCAATGTCGCTGAGCGATTATGCTTGGGCACTTTCCCATTGAGAATGGGCAACAAATTCATATCTGGATACATTAGATTGAAATTTGTTGGGAAATCATCATCGCTCCGCGACATTGCCTGGCAACATTGCTCAAAAAGTTGCCCCGTGTATCATCACCTTAACTTTTACAGTTTAACAAAGATTAAAATCTGTGAATGGTGTTGTTCATAAACTGACTGGTCTCTCAATGAGTTCAATGCAGGGCTGGAGGTCCAGACCAAAGTCAATGAAATTCCACTCAATGCCTTCCTTCTTGTACTCCTCCTGCTCCAGGACGAACATAGTGTGATTGAAGAGCTGTTGCAGTTTCTCATTGGTGTAATTGATGCACAGTTGCTCAAATGAGTTATCCTGTGAGAAAGGGGGAAACAAAATGAAAGCCTCAAGTTTCGAAGGTTCATGTTTGGATTTTATAATCTGTCCACGAAGACTTTTAACCTGTTAGACTCACCTCAAAAATCTCAAACCCAGCAATGTCTAAGATTCCCAGAAAAGAGGCTCCCTGGCGCTTTGTCTTATCTAGAGCCTTGTTGACACGTGCCAAGATCCAGCGAAACAGACGGTCATACATGGCCTTGGCCAAGGCTTCAATTGCAAAGTCGGCCTGATAAATGGACATATTATTATAGTTTATTATATAAATTCACATATTACAAAAATGTGTCCATCTTCTTTTGCATTACAATTTCATAAATTAGAGAATTGTATTTTTGATTACTAATAATTGAAAAACAATGATAAACCAGTTTGCCCCAAACAGACTCTTCATCCATCATATCTTATACCAGTAATGTATTATAACTATGGTTATACCGGCATGTGCCAGCTACAGTATTGCCATAGATGTTCATATTACATTTCTGCAAAGTTGACAGAAAGTCTACTCGCAATTGCTGTCCTGCATCAAAACATGAGTCTAATTGTGTTTTAGACCAGATGGGGAATGCTAATTGAGTGTGACCTGGATGCACAAGTACGTGGTGAGATATTTTGCTAATAAAATAACTTTATAATGTTTGGTCTCTCTGCATCATCTCAGCTTTTATTACATTTTATGCATGCACAGTAAATGATTCAAGCTTTTTCGGATTCAAGTTTCAGTGTGGACAAGAATCTTTTGGAAAATGCTAGTGTGGCTGGAAAGCGTTTTGAAACGAAAACGCCATTTTCAAATGTATCTGGGTTATTGTAGATGTAGCCATAGTGTGGTAATGCACCTGTTCTTTGGTCTGAGCCTTCTGTACCAACTCTCGGCCTACTTTAATGCGAGGAGTGAGAATGGCTTTGGTGAAGTCAATCACATTAATCCCCTGCAGATGGCACACTTTCTGTGCAGCTGGTGGATACATTTAACACAACATGTAAGCATTTTGTTTTAGTCTGGTTCAGGATAAGACCAACATTACAGATTAATCCGTCTGAACTCTGATTGTTTACCCGTGTTGTCTGGCATGCTGGCCTGCTCCTGGTTTTTCTCTGCTTTGAACTCGATGTTCCCAAGCTGCAGCACAGTAGAACATACTTTCAGCATGCCTAAAAGAAAAGCAACACTTCATGTAAAACAGCACAAAGATAGGATGTAAAGTTATAATCGTCATAGTTTTGTTAAATACCTATTCTTTCCTCCTCGTTGAAGCCCAGGACCTCCATGGCCTCCAGAGTCTCCTCCAACATCTCATCATCTTGCTGGTTTTGTACCTGCACGTGCCCAGCCACCAGGAAACGGTAGTTACCAAAGTCTTCTAGCAAGAGCTCATCTGTGGAAGAGAATAATCGCTAGTGGTATGTCTGAAATGATGCAGACAACACTCCAAATATCACAAATTTCATTTTCTGCTTTTTGGTGAAATCTGTGTTCTTGGATGTAATCAAGCAAGATTTATTAGAGAGTTGTTAGAAATGCCACATTCATGGAAATTCTTGCTTCTCACCTCGCATTTTGTCCTTGGCTCCGGCCACCATGTAGTAGAAGATGTGGAAGGACCTTTCGATTTTGGCCTGTCGGATACACCTGGACTTTTCCAGGAGGTCTGGATTCATTAAGACATTAAGGCGCTTAACTTTATGGATATCTGCATATTAATCTGCATATTTTTAGAAATGTATGATCTAATTAAATGTGATATCAAACTATAATGTTAAAGATTCAGTGGAAGGGCTTATTAGGATACAGGTTTCAATGTTTGCTCCAACGATGTAGCCAGTGTTGTCAAAGTTGATTTTAATAAATTTACCCTGAGAAGTTAAAAACAACAAAAGTTTTTTTATAGTAATTTTGATTATAATGATAATCAACAAATATTCAATACCAAAACAATGAATTATTAACTCACAAATCTTGAGGAATTATCATTTTTGATAGTCTTTGCATTTCCAAATGCCTCCAGAATGGGATTGGCCTGCAGGAGCTGCTTCTCTAGCTCCCCCTGGACAAACTAAATGTCATTCATTGCCATTCAGTGTAGTCAAACCAGGAACTGGTAAGCATAACATATACCAAAAAAGCTTTTCTAATGTACTTTACATATTATGTTGTATATACAAAAGTAAAAGACCATTTCAGGTATCGGTCATGTTTGATGTTTTTTTGATTGTCGTGTAAAATAAGAAAGACACAGACATAAATGTATATGACAAGAAGCTCAGATACTCACAAATGCCAACTGGGATCCTTTTTGTTGCTAAATGGAGGCAAATAATGAACACGTTAAAATGGAAAAGTGCAGAGTATGACTTCAGTTTAAAAGTTAAGTAGGAATGGTCTTGACAGCAATTCTATGAATTATTGTGTCTTTGACGTCCAGTGATTGTTTACTTCAGATCTGCATATCCTGTGCATTATTTTAAAAGAGTTTTGCTTGACAAATGCACAAACTGTAAAAAAAGAATTGTTGGTTTAACTTAAAAAAGTAAGTTACCTGGTTGCCTTAATTTTGAGTTCATTACAATTAAAAATTTGAGTTAATACAATGAAGGCGATTGGTTTAATTAACAGAAACTCACATTATTATGTTATCTGAACTACATTAATTATCTAAGTTGATTTGACAAATGAAAAAATGTTTTGATAACAAATCATGAATATCATTTTTTAACAAAAACACTTGCAGAACCATACAGTACCATTAATGTACTGCACCATGAAATATTTAAACATATATCGTTTAGTGCTGACGATGTTATATCCTATCTCAAAGACGTGACTGTCTATTATTCTAATCAAACACTACACTGTTATCAAAATCTTAACATTAATGAACACAAGCAAAAATCCTGTTTTCGTAACAGAAACTGGATGAAGTATTAAATGTCAGTGGGTTGAATGATATAAAGTTTGAACTCACAGAGCCGGTGTCTCTCTTCGCTTTGTGTGATGATGCCACAACAGCGAGGTACTGGATGACTTTTTTAGTGTTTTCCGTTTTGCCTGCACCTGACTCACCACTATTAAACATACATAAAGAATGCTGTCAAGCTTCACATAATTATTTGCATAATAATTTACCTATCAGGCTGGTTTGCAAATATAATGATATTGTGCATAAAAATGTATGGCCCATGTAATATTTGAGCAGTCAAACTTAAGCTCTGGTAATTCTTGCAAATCTATCTACTGATTACATCTTTACTGCATGCTGCCACACAGACACAATGGATACTTCTTTCCTTGGGCTGCCAGTGAAAATGAGTGAATGAGCTTAAATGCTTTACCTCTAAAGAACTTGTCTTATTAGGCCTGTATTGGCACAGTAATGGATAAAAAGTCTAGCTCTCCTTGGAGCAAATAACATGTTGGATATTTAGAACTCACGTGCAGAGCACAGACTGGTCCTCACGCTCTGTGGAGAAAAAACAGTAACATTTGAACTCAGTACAAGGACAAGGGAAGAAATGCATGAACTGTCACAGTTAAGAACCTGAACAAGATTAACAAGGGGCCAGGCTGTCTAAACACAAACTCCACTATTGTTCACTGAAGGTCCCCACCTCCAAAATCTTACATATTCTAAATTGAGTACAGGGTGAGATTAACTTCAACTCATCCTTCCAAATATAGCTGTTAAAAAATTCTGTGAGAAAAGGAAAGGCCCCATGTATGGCAATTTTGATGGCTGTAATCCACAGCCTGCGAGAAGCAGTGCCCGACACACGCTCTCCGATGCACAGCTGGCTGAGCTGGACTGAATAACTATACAACATTAATCATCTTCTTTATTCTATATTTGCAGTGTGCAGATATACACAACATGGAAAGACTTACGTTTAGCAAGAAAAACATGATTTTTGTATCTTGGATGAGAGACCAAATGGACTGTTTCTAGTTTCCATATTAAACCGGTTAATTTTAATAACTGTTTGTATAGGGTGTATTCAGTGAGTTAAGACTTGTGGTCACCTTGCAGCATGTTTCTATAGGCATTATCAGTGACGGCATAGATGTGAGGAGGAACCTCATGACGCTTCTTCCCCTTGTACATCTCAATGATCTTCTCAGAGTAGATGGGCAACATCTTATAGGGGTTTATCACCACACAGAAGAGGCCTGAGTATGTCTGAAGAGTTTACAATATACATAAGTTATTTACAATAATATATGTTCAAAATATATGCTGGGCAATTGCAATATTATTATACATTTTATATGTATGTATATTGTACATTTTATAATAAGTTTTTTTCATACTATCAGGTACCAGGTACTATTGATACCAGGGACCCCCAGATATGAATATATATATATATATATATATATATATATATATATATATATATATATATATATATATATATATATGTATGTATATGAAGCAGCACAACTGTTTTCAACATTGATAATAATAAGAAATTTTTCTTGAGTAGCAAGTCTGCCTATTAGAATGATTTCTGAAGGATCATGTGACACTGAAGACAGTTAACCATTTATTAAAATATATAAAATCTGGATTAATTTTGTATTAAAATAATTACTTATTGTACTGTGAAATGTATAAACATAAAAAGAGACATTAAATTAGATTTGTCTAAAGCTCTTCACAAATGTTTTCTGCAGACACCCCTTGTACCCTATTTTGAAAACCCCTATCATCAGGATATGATGAAGACTTTTGCAGTTTAGACGAAGAATAAGGTGAAGTTTGAATGCACTTACATAAATGAGACCTGAGAAATACCTCTCCCTGAGGTTGTGCAGCACTGAGGCCTCATTCAGGCAGGTCAGTGCTGCCATGTCTTCAACCTTGTTGAACTTGGGTGGGTTCATTTTCTGGATGTCATCTTTACTAACGGTCACCTTCTTTCCATTGTCAAGCTCAACAACCACCTCATTCCCCGTCTCTTCTTTGATGCTGGCTGACTGAAAACCTTCCTTTTCTGAGGGTATCCACACCATCTTTTTGGTCGACCAATCGGCCTGGGCCACCCCAGTGTTTTTGAAGTCATTGTCAAGGAACAGAAACTTGCTGCTGTCGTCTTTGTCTGGTTGCATGGTTGCTCTTGAAGTATTTCTGTGAGTTATTCTGTGAAGTAATCAGAAATGTGTTTTATCCTCTGTCTGTATTAGCTCCTTTGACACTATGATGGATGTGCAAACATGTTGCCTCATTTAATAGGCAAACCACACAGCCATATCTTTGCCTCTCACAGGCCACTTGTTCTCTACAGCTATAAAACATGTTAAAAGGTGATAATAAATGCCTCATGATCATCCCTTATATGGAGTGTGTCCAGTAAAAGCTTTTTCACACACCTCTGACATACTGGTGTCAATTTATATCAGCTGTTTTGTATTTAAGTATCTGATTTGCATGACAAATTTTCTGGTCATTTTACAGTCAGTATGTCATAGACATTTATAATCTTCTTACAAAATATTTATACTGATAAATATAACAAAATTACGGATGTTCTAATGATCTCTGCAATTTTAAATAACCCAAACTGCATAAACATTTCTACAGTTCCAACCTGCCACCTTAAATATAAAATGTACACATCAATTATCAAAATAAAAAAAATAAAACAGTACGCTTTTCTTTCTTTTTTTGAAGATTAAGTAAAATATGAATAAAAATATAAATGAAACAAAATATAAAAACAATATATATATAAATCTAATACTTACATGCTATGATAACCTCTTCTTGGTTTTGCAGTGTCAGCGTATGCTTAGAGCAGTATCCAAAAATGAGTTCCTTGGATGATCTTTATTAATTTTGGAGTCTTAATTTATGGACAGCCTTAGCTTTGGTGGGTGGAGCAAGTCATTTGGACCATCCTACAGCTGCATTTATCTGAATAAAGTACAAGTGCTATTGGCCTATGCAAATGACGAGGCTTTTCCTCTGAAAGACAAGTTTTGTAAAGGTCATTAAACACTAAATGACTATCTGTATGTCAAAGAACCTTCACTTAAGTCATTATTAAATATGGTCAATATACCCGGTAATCGTAGCACTTATCCAATGCACAATAAGTCAGCCATAAAACTTATATATATATATATATATATATATATATATATATATATATATATATATATATATATATATATATATATATATATACATTTTATATAATTTCATGTTTATAACTGATATAATATGGTTCAATTTCATGATTACCTCAAACAGTTTCTCTGACCCATAGTTGTCTAGAATGGCAAGCCATTTTAACATTTAAACCAAAAAACTTACTAGTATCTATTTTCATGGTGCGTTCACACAGAATTACTGTAACTATGAGATTCCGACTTGTAAAAACATTCACATCCCCATAGAACTTGTAATTACAACTTGTAAACTCTGAATTTTTGGAGAGCTCCAACTTGTATCATGTGATCGCTGTACCATCTGACCTCAGCATATTCATTTTGTAGTTGATAGTGTTGACATATAAACACATAATTCCAAGAACATGAACAGCTCCGAGTAGAAAGTCAGTAATTACGACATGGTGTGATGGCAGCAATATGCAACTAGTACTTATTTTTTAGCTACTTGTATATTAATCAAAACATAGGCGCCGATTTCTGTTTCTGGTGGGTGCCCAGTGCATATATACAAATATACACAGACCTGTACTAAAAATTAAATTTCCCATGTGGTCTAGAGGTAGAACTTAGACGTCCCGGGTTCTAATCATCAGTGGTTCTAATCCATCCTCGTTTAGTTTTTTTTTTTTCCTCAATGAGACCAAAGATGTTCATTAACTGAGGCAAGAGCAGGGACACGTTTGTGTGCATTTTGTTAATGATTTCGCTGGAAAGAATAGAGAGTTGCCGCAGCACCATTAGCGATAGATTGACGCGCTTGTCTGTGTGAAGACGAGCCACAAGAAAACGTTCCGCTGCTGATAACAGTGGTATGATTTAAAAAACAACACATTCCAGCACCAGATCGCTTCTTATTTAACACAAAAAATGGATGTTTCATCTTCATTATAGGCTATCCGTGAGGCAAAATGTTGCAAAATAGTGGTGGGGACATGTACCACCCGCAAATCACGTCTAGGTTACCAACCAACCAAAAGCCCGTTTTTTCCAAGAGTGTTGTCGCCATTTTTCATTGGTTAAATCAATGGAGAAAGTAAATCAAAGTAAAAAAAAGTAATAGTAAAACTAAAACTAAATAAAGTTTTACTAAAATAGTAAAATAGTATTTTAGTTTTACTAAAATAGTAAAACTCAAACTAAAAGTAATAGAAGGCCTATATACAGTTGCAAGAAAAATTATGTGAACCACTTGCAGAATCTGTGAAAATGTTAATAATTTAAAAAAAAAAATAAAAGAGAGATCATACAAAATGCATGTTATTTTTTATTTAGTAATGTCCTAAGTAAGATATTTTACATAAAAGATGTTTACATTATAATCCACAAGACAAAAAAAAAAGAAGCTGAATTTAATAAAATGACCCAGTTCAAACCATTGAACCATTGATTCTCAATACTGTGTGTGGTTACCTGGATGATCTACGACCGTTTTTATGTTTTGTGATGGTTGTTCATGAGTCTCTTGTTTGTTCTGAGCAGTTAAACTGAGCTCTGTTCTTCAGAAAAATCCTCCAGGTCCCAAAAATTCTTCAGTTTTCCACCATCTTTTGCATTTTTGAACCCTTTCCAGCAGTGACTGAATGATTTTGAGATCCGTCTTTTCATACTGAGGACAACTGAGGGACTCAAACACAACTATTAAAAAAGGTTCAAACATTCACTGATGCTCCAGAAGGAAACACGATGCATTGAGAGTCGGGGGGTGAAAACTTTTGGAATTTGAAGATCAAGGTAAATTGTATTTAATTTGTCTTCCGGGAAACATACTAGTATCTTCTGTTGCTTCCGAAGGGCAGTACTAAATGAAAAAAATGATATTCAAGCGAAATAAGAAAAATTTGGACCTCTTCATCCTGTTCAAAAGTTTTTATCCGACTCTGTTTCCTTCTGAAGCATCTGTGAATGTTTGAACCTTTTTTAATAGTTGTGTTTGAGTCCCTCAGTTGTCCTCAGTGTGAAAAGATGGATCTCAAAATCATACAGTCACTGCTGGAAAGGGTTCAAATATGCAAAAGATGGTGGAAAACTGAAGAATTTTTGGGACCTGGAGGATTTTTCTGAAGAACAGAGCTCAGTTTAACTGCTTAGGACAAACAAGAGACTCATGAACAACCATCACAAAACATAAAAACGGTCGTAGATCATCCAGGTAATGACACACAGTATTGAGAATCAATGGTTTCCAAACTTTTGAATGGGGTTGTTTTAATAAATTAAGCTTTTTTTTGTCTTATGGATTATATGTAAACATCTTTTATGTAAAATATCTTTCTCAGGACAGTACTACATAAAAAATAACATGCATTTTGTATGATCTCTCTTATTTTGTTAAAATTTTGCACATTTTCACAGATTCTGCAAGTGGTTCACATACTTTTTCTTGCCACTGTATTCAGGATATCCTTTGTCTAAAAAGTTACTAGTAACTAATTTACTATTTTTTTTATCTAGTCAAGTGTAAGTAAATACTAGTAACTATTGAAATAAGTATCTAATAAATAAGAACTAGCCTATCTAGTGTCAGCTGCTGTTTAAATATAGGACAGAACACATGTTGGGATAACCTTACCCAGCAAGCTAGGTTGTTATATTTAACCCTGCATAATGGGTTGATTATTTTAGCCTATTTAATTTTTACAAGAGTATAGCTTTACAGGCTACTTCCCTCATTACCGGCTTGCCATATTGTTGTGTGTGACTCCCGTTACGTCAGTTATTAAATTGATGAAGAGACAGCGCCCTCTATGCTTCATTTTATTTCCTTACAGGTACCCATCATCACCATAGCACACAGCAGTGGTTATGAAACGGAGGCAGTGTAAACCCAGCACGCTATAAGAGATCTTTCCTGTGGCGAATGGGTATTGACAGTTTTTGCAGTTTGGACGGTTCTGATCCGTTTTGGGTGAGTAAATAAACAG
Organism: Megalobrama amblycephala; assembly: GCF_018812025.1. Taxonomy (NCBI): domain Eukaryota; kingdom Metazoa; phylum Chordata; class Actinopteri; order Cypriniformes; family Xenocyprididae; genus Megalobrama; species Megalobrama amblycephala. The sequence continues at coordinate 45,745,001 of NC_063044.1, forward strand.
TTCTACCGTCATGAACTATGTTTTACCTACGGTATGTTGTTTTCAACAGATTGCCGAGGTTCACCCGGTTTGGGTTTCACAGCATGAGACTCTGGCTCTGTCTCAAAACATAGCGAGCTGCCTACCTAGACAGCATTTTTGGGGCGTCTTTGAACGATCGTTTCGAGGGTCAGATAATTTCCGGGCATCAAATGCGCTCATGAAAAGTTCACTTCGGTTTAAATACGCCTAAAACGCCGAATAATGCTGTCAAGGTAGGCAGCTCACTGGGGTTTGAGACGCAGCCACTGTTGCTAAGCTAACCGGTTAGCCACACAGCAAAGTACCAAATATGCATTTCATAACCCTCTGCGGACTTATACTCTGTAGTGTTGATATTTCTCTATGACAGTCTAACCGTCGCATATAAGAGCGATTTATAAAACGGACACCTGCTCAGTGTGTGTCTTTATCACCGTGTGAAGCTTAAGAGTTAACTTATCACTGCTCTAACTTGTTTTTGTTTAGCTAATTCCTCTCATACCAGACATTATCCTTTTAACTAGAGAACCTATGTAATTATGTGTCAAATTTGGAAAGAATTGAGCTTTATTTATTTGTGTTCCAGTTTGTGGAAGGTCTGACTTGTCTGTGGATTAACAGTATTAATTGTAGCCTGACAGGTTTAGATAGTCAATTTGCCCTTCAGGATCAGAGGGCCAAAATATTGAATTATAAATCACTCTGACAGATAACATGCATGCTAAGAAAGTGTGTTGCTTCTCTTGAAATACTCTCAGCTGTTATGTTTACTTAGTTAGTCCTTTGTTTGCTCAAGGATATAATGCAATGAAAGATTTTTCAAGTTTGTAAAGTTATAAAAAAAAAAAAAAGTGAACATGTCTTGTTCTTGTTTATCCCAAAAGAATAATAATAAAGTAAATATAATTAAATATCTTACATAAGTAAATTAAAGAATTTTGGAAACAAATGATCACAACCGTATTATGACATTATTTTAATGGCAAGTCAGCACATTTGAACTTAACTGTTTAAATGTTTTGCTATTTTGTTTTGTTTTACGTACAGTTCTTCTAATTTTATGCATTTAGTAAGTAATGTCAGCATTTTTTTTTTTTTACAAAATTATATAATGGTACAAATAATACTGCTATGACATTTAAACAATTTACAATTTAAATAATATATTATAATTATTTTTAGTCTAAATTTTTTCATGTTTTCCTTGTCATTGTACTGGGATTTTTTTTTTTTTTTTTTTTTACTTATTGTTTTTCCCTTTTTATTAATTCAGTAAATTTAACAATCTTTGTTATGCTGTAATTTTAATGTGCAACAAATATAGCCATGACATAAACACAATATACAATAAAAATATTTTACATTTTCATGTTTTTTTTTTTAATTTTTTTTTTTAGGGGAAATGTGTTCAGTTCTCATTAAAATATTATGTAGCTTTTTTGTTATACTTACTGGAATAACTTTGGTATAATTCAGCAAATTAAAATATATTATCAACATGTTGTTAATGATCATTAACTTTAACATCTTGCTACAGTCAGGTGAATTTGAGGTGAAATACGATGAATTTGAGGTGAAAGGTTTTGAAAGATTCACAAGATTGTTGTCATTACAAATAAAAAATGACGTCAAGGCTGTTCAAAAGCTCAAATGTCAAGAAAATCACATTTCATGTCCTGTTCTTGAGAATTTAGCCTTTTGTTTATTGATCTATTATTCGTCCTCAGAGACATGATAATGGGAAGAGGTTCTCCCTGCTGAGAACAAGATTAGATTTTCTTTGTAAGGAAAGGTTCAGTTCATTTTTTAGGCATGTTTTAGATGTCACTACTTAAAGGAGACTTTTTTTTTTTTTTGGTCAAGAAGCTGAAGACTCTCTATTGCGCAGAACAGGTCCTTGACTTCAGTTCTTTAAAAGATCTGCTCAAGAGTCCTGGAGTGTTTGCTCCTTGCACACACCATTAGGTCTTTGTGTGCTTTACCATTCGGCCAAGAGGTCTTTGCCTACTCCAGTTGTTACTTTGTTTCTAAGTTTCGTCCAAAGAATCTCCGAAGACGCAGAATAGAATGAAACCCCCCTTTATCTTCTCACGTTTTCAGGATTGGAACCGAACATGGCAAACACACAATCCAGACCTGACACCATGTTTCCAGAACACACTGCTGGTTTGGATACCCTGCCTCTACCTCTGGCTGTTTGCACCGTTCTACATCCTATACCTCAAAAGCCATGACTGTGGATACATATGTATGACCCACCTCAACAGAGCCAAAACAGTGAGTATTAACAAACAGGATTCCGGTACACAACAGTAAACAACTCGCTTTATCTAGCAGCATGCTTTGTAAAGGAGTTTCCTGATAAATCTACCAAGGTCAACAGCTGTTACAAGGTCATGTGACTCTCCTCCAACAGGTTATCGGGTTTACCCTATGGCTTATCTGCTGGGCAGATGTTTTCTACTCTTTCTGGGAAAGAAGCCGTGGGGCTACAATAGCCCCAGTCTACCTAGTCAGCCCCACAATGCTTGGCATTACAATGGTGAGACCTGTTCTTTCTCATTTCTTTCTTTCTTTTTTTTTCTTCACAAAAGGAAGTGTTGAATTAAACTACTTTGCTTGTAATTTACTCTTGTCTTTGCATTTATTTCATATTCAAATGACATGAATTTGTTGCTATTTCCTTGCCTCAAGGAAAGGGAAAAAAGTTATGCAAACGCGCCCTGAAGTCATATTTTTATAGTTGTCTATTCAAGTACTTTTATTAGCCTGATGTTTACAAAACTGAACCGTTTTGTAATTTAATATGTTTTTATATGTTTTAGTTGCTGGCTACATTCTTGATCCAGTATGAGCGGATGAAGGGGGTCCAGTCCTCAGGGGTGATGCTCAATTTTTGGCTGATCGCCATAGTGTGCGCTACGGTCACCTTTCGCTCCAAGATCCTGCTTGCGTTGAATGAAGTAAATATTGCTTTTGCGTTAAAACTGACATTTTCTGCAGTCAATCCACATTCATATGTAATTTGAAATCAGATTATTTTTTTGTTGTTTTGAGAAATTCACCTCAGTCTAGTTTTTTTTTGTCATTCAGAATGTGTTGCATATGTAATGTCACACAAACTGCACAGCGTATGAATACACACATTTTGGTTCATTCTGTCCTCATAAATTTCCTCATGTGATGTTCACTGTGTCAAAATTTATGCATGAGTGAATGAATCAGCACTTTTAGTTGCAGTATATTCACAAATGTGCGAAATGTCTCTGTCACTCATGATCTCTCATGTGCCATGTGGGTTCTGCACCACAGCACAGGCCAAATTTCCTGTCTCTTCCCACTGTGACAGCTACTCTTCAGTTTCTGTAGAAGAAAGTCTCTCGGTATTATGTTGACTGTTACGTCATTACTAATATAGCAATCGATACATAATCATTGATGCACAGGAAATTGAATAAACTGGATAAGCAAATCATAGTTCATCAGTTGCAAACTGAAAGTCAGTCCTAAAGTACCAATTGAAAAACCAAATCAGATTTGTCTGTAATGTGAGCAAAGCCTTAAAGTGTTGTTTGATCCAACTTTCTTTTTTTTCAGCCTGCCAGTGTGGATGTGTTCAAATATACCACCTTCTACATATATTACACCATGCTGCTCATCTCTCTGATCCTGGCCTGCTTGTCCGACCAGCCTCCGCTCTTTTCACAGGCTGTCAAAGACTTGGTTTGTGAACTTTACTTAATGAAGGTAAAGGTATGCTTCATTAAGTGGATGTTGAATAGATGGCCAATATTATGAATGTTTGTCTACAGAATCCATGTCCAGAGTTGGGAGCTTCGTTCCTGTCCAAAATCACTTTCTGGTGGATCACAGGGTAAACAAATAAAAATAATAAAAAATAAATTACTGCACATCTAGAATTGCCTAGTGGTTAGTGCATTGCCTCCAATGTATTGAGGTATCTAGAAGTTGTAGTCTGACTAACATTTTGCTAATGTTTTAAGCTCATATTCAGACTGGATGTTGTTTCTTGAAAGTTAATGCATGTCCCTGACTTTGCCTCAGATTATTGGTTAAAGGTTATAAAAGGCCTCTGGAGGAGAAGGATCTGTGGTCGCTCAACATGGAGGATAAATCTCAGAGAGTGGTGCCACAGCTAGTGCGACGCTGGGACCAAGAATGCAATAAGGTCAAAAGGTTAGACTTGAGGAGTTACTATTTTTTTTTTTTGTTTTCTCAAGGAGGTACATAGGTATTTTTTTAAATGAAGTCTGTGGATTTGCTACTCAAATGACTAATCCTCTGGTTGGGCTATGGTTTTTGTGTTAGGCCAGTAGATAAGACACTCTACTCCCCAAAACGAGCAGCAAAGGGCGAAAAGAAGGATGGACAACCAATAGAGGAGTCTGAGATTTTGCTTGTGAAAACCCTTCAGAAAACTGGTGATCCGTCTCTCTTCTGTGCACTCTGCCGAACCTTTGGACCATACTTTCTTGTCAGCTCTCTTTATAAGATTATTCATGACATCCTGATGTTTGTTGGACCTGAGATTCTCAGGTATGAATTTACAGCATCAAAATGAGCTATTTATGTTTTCCAGGTGTAATTATTCCCATCTGTGCTGTGTTCAGGAGCAATAGTACTCTGCAGGGGAAAGTGCAAGCCTTCCCGCTGCGTTTTCACAGTCATGTGGTTAGAAATGACTGTGGGAACACCACACTGTCATAACAACAGCTGTGGCTCTTAAAAAGAGCTCCAGTGGAGAGTTAGTTTTGGCATGCTAGAAGTCATGCCATCAAATTGTGCATTGGACCATGTTCAAATCCTCTCTAATTTTCTGAAAATATCACCTGAACTCTCGGCAGTAACCCTTTAACCAGTTTGTCCACTTTCACTTGAATGCAGAAGAACTGCATTCTGCTGCAACATGAAACAGCATTGGTGTATCAGTTTATTCTCACATTAGTTTGATTTTTTTATATCTTAGGTTGTTGATCCAGTTTGTGAATGATTCAAGTGCCCCCACTTGGCATGGCTACTTCTACACCACCCTGCTGTTCGTTTGTACCTGTGTGCAAACCCTCATTCTGCAGAAATATTTTCACGTTTGCTTTGTGACTGGCATGAGGTTACGTACGGCCATCATTGGTGCTGTATATAGGAAAGTAAGTGGACTCTTGATTGATAAAATGTGTATAACATGGTGTAATAAGGTGTTTGTGGACATTTCGAGAGTGTTTGTTACTTTCTTCACATTTAGAGCAAAAAACTTCGAATAATGCATTGTCCAATGTGAATGTGTCATACTTCAACTCCCAGAACAAAAACCATTTTATTTATTGAAATTATTTTTTTTTAATACAATACAGAATCTGACTTTTAAATTGCATATACGCTGCAGTTCAGAAGTTTAGGGTTGGCAAGATTTTTTAAATTAAATGTTTTTGAAATAAGTTTCTTATGCTCACTAAGGGTGCATTTATTTGAACAAAAATACAGTAAAAACAATATTATTATTAAAAGCTATTTTCTATTGTAATATATTTTAAAATGTAATTTATTCCTGTGATGCAAAGCTGAATTTTCAGCATCATTACTCCAGTCTTCAGTGTCACATGATCCTTCAGAAATCATTCTAATATGATGATTTGATGCTCAAGAAACATTTATTATTATTATCAATGTTGAAAACATTTGTGCTGCTTCATATGTTTGTGGATAATTTTTTGGTAAACAAGAAAATACAAAACAGCATCTCTATTTGATTTTGCTTAAACTAAATAAACACTATAAAAGTATTCATTTCTTTCCAAAAAAAAAAAAAATCTTACTGACTCACACTTTTGAACGGTAGTGTAGAATTATAATGTTTTCCTTGATTTTGTCTAGGCCTTGGTTATTACCAATGCTGCCCGTCGAACATCCACTGTCGGAGAGATTGTGAATCTGATGTCTGTAGATGCACAGCGGTTTATGGACCTCATCACCTATATCAACATGATTTGGTCGGCACCTCTGCAAGTTATCCTGGCCCTCTACTTCCTGTGGCGGGTATGTGTCCAAACAAAGGGGTCTTGGCTTGTTTAATTTGTGTGCTCGTTTCATTATACATCACAAATACCTGTTTTTTTGCTCTCTTGTTATCAGAATCTGGGTCCTTCTGTGCTTGCTGGAATTGCTGTGATGGTGCTGATGGTTCCCATAAATGCAGTCATTGCCATGAAAACTAAAACCTACCAGGTTTTTAACCTCTTTTCCTGCTCGACAGGTTTATTAGCTTCAATTTCTTTAATCATGTGATCATCATTGTTTAATCTGACACACTCATTCACAGGTTGCCCAAATGAAAAGCAAAGACAATAGGATCAAGCTTATGAACGAGGTGCTAAATGGCATTAAAGTGCTTAAACTCTACGCATGGGAACTGGCGTTCAAAGATAAAGTGTCTGCCATCCGAGAGAGTGAATTGCAGGTGCTGAAGAAGACTGCTTACCTTGGTGCCGTGTCCACCTTTACTTGGGTCTGCGCACCATTTTTGGTAGGTGGTGCCTTTGAGTGCATCATTTGATTAGAGTTCTAACCTCATGGTGTGGAGACATTTACTCATGTGATCTTGTTTATTTCACAAAGGTTGCCCTCTCCACGTTTGCGGTATATGTGTTAGTGGATGAACATAATATTCTGGATGCGCAGAAGGCGTTTGTTTCTCTGGCTCTGTTCAACATCCTGCGCTTCCCTCTAAATATGTTACCCATGGTCATCAGCAGCATGGTGCAGGTATTACTGTCTTTTTCTTTCTCTCTCTCTCTCTTTTTTTAAGCTGCATGTAAACGTCATAATAAGAATATGGTTTATGTTATGATAGCTCAAAAGGTTTTGGACCCAGAGCATCTTCTCAAGCAAGATGAGTGTTAATACGGTGATCCAGGAAATTTTTAATTTTGATTTCTGACTGAGAAATCTATTGCCTCCTTAGGCCAGTGTGTCTATGAAGCGTCTGCGTGTGTTTCTGTCCCATGAGGAGTTGGATGAAGACAGTGTGGAGCGGACAGCCATCACTGGATGTAAGTCCAGTGATTCACAAGCAGTTCAAATTTACAATAAAACCAATGTGCCGTGTTCAGCATCTTTTTTAAGATGCTTTGCTTGTTTGACTCAAAGCTCTGCAGTCCCAAAACAGACAGAAAAAAGTATTGTATGAGAGAGTAACACAGCTGTTCGATGAATCTGTGGGTTTAAAGTCATCACATGGGTTTTGATGTTCACTTAAGAGACTTCATTGTTGTTTCCTGCTCATTCAGCTCCTGACTGCATCAGGATTGTGGACGGAGCTTTCAGCTGGTCTAAAGACGACCCCCCTACTTTGAAGAGGTAACATCATTTTACAAGTACTAGATGATAAAATGAATAGCAATTTTATAGAGTACTAGGGATGGGAATTGTATGGAATTTTAAGATCCTGCTTCTAATGAATGATTCCATGAACAATGATTTTATTACTTTCGCAGAAGCATTAGTCCTAACTAAACTAATACAATATTTTTCTGATAACATTTTAATGTTTCTCACTATTGTTTGAAGTACAGTTTATTACAATAAAGAACCATTCACATAACAATGTAATGAAATTCATTTGCTTTTTTTTTTAATTTGGTTCTCAATTCCCAGCCCTATGCAGTACTCTAAGCAAATGTAGTTATACTGTATTCAATGCATCAAAATGACTTTTAGCATTGACTTGAATATTGCGGTTACATAGAGCAGAACCAGTGAAATGGGCTACTGAGGACATGACAGGCAAGTACATGTGCATGAACCCCGATACAGGAGAGCGTCAATTGCCAGAGGAAATGTAATCTGGTGAATCTCCATTGATATTAATGAGAAGGATGATGAAATTTGGGCTGCCGAATTTTCTTTTTAATCTTATCTTGATTTCTACCTTATCTACTTCAAATCATGCATTAAACCATGTAATTTGTCTTGCATCATTGTTCACTGTAAATTCAGTTGTTAATATCAGTACACACTAAAGGATTTGCCCATAATCTTCAATTAACAATGAAGTGAAAAAAGAAATCTGAATGAATGAATGAATGAATGAATGAAACGCCTTTATACCTTTTTGACACAATGCCGCCTATGTACACATGGTGTTTGAACTGTTTGTCAGCATGTTTCTCTCTCTCGTCAGGATTAATGTGTGTATCCCTGAGGGGGCTCTGGTTGCTGTGGTAGGGCATGTGGGTTCGGGGAAATCATCTCTGCTTTCAGCTTTGCTGGGGGAGATGCAGAAGCAAGAAGGAAATGTGTCAATCAAGGTACAGACGCAAGCTACATGCGCTACATGTTAGTGTTGGGTACGAGTCCACCTTTGTCGAGTCCGAGTCGAGCTTGTGTCGAGTCCAAGTCCTTAACCAATCAAGTCCAAGTCCTAGTCCAAAAAGGGCCGAGTCCGAGTCGAGTCCGGCCGAGTCCAAAATTATTTGAAATTGCAATTGACCTTTTGCAAAGACCCTCCCCTCTTAGTTACTTTTTGCTATGTCCGACTCACGCCTCACATCATGTTCTCACACAGTGAAAAAACATTGCGAAGCAAAGACTATGCCGACAGTGCACCAACAGACAAGAAAGAGCAGGTTACTTTCGATATGAAATAGTCTTAGCTTTCAAATTTTGTCATTTTTAAGAAATTCAAACAATAAATGCCGTTTTGTGGCAATTTAATGTGTAGCTGCTCAGTTCAAGTAGCATGTGAACTGATCATCTCTTCTAGTTATAGCACGAATTTAACATGAATGCAAAATATCAGAACTGCAAAAACTGACGTTAATCTAAATGGTTTGGTTTGTTTGTCAAACTAAATGGAGGATATCTGCATTGTGATTGGTCAGTTCGCCTGTCAATCAAACTCTGGTGAAAGGTCAATTGTAAGCTCAACACTGAGCTCTTAAATTAATATTTTAACCAAAACGATTGCAATGTACAGTTGCAATCATAAGTTTACCTAATGTACACCTTGCAGAATCTGCAAGGTAATGGTCAAGAAGGCAAAACAATGTCTTAAAGGGTTAGTTCACCCAGAAATTAAATTTCTGTCATTAATTACTCACCCTTGTGTCGTTCCAAACCTGTAAGGCCTTCATTCATTTACAGAAATCAAATGAAGATATTTTAATGAAATCTGAGATCCAATGCAACTACCACTTTCAAGCCCCAAAAAGTAGTAAAGACATCATTAAAGTAATCCATGTGACTCCAGTGGTTTAACCTCAATTTTATGAAGTGTGCTTTGTTTGTGCAAAAAAACTTAATTTACCACTTTATTTACAAAATAATATTATCCAAAGCATGTTCAAGCAACAATGACAGCTCTCGCATGAACACAAAACATGTGTGTCATGATGCTCTTGTGAATGCACGTTGTAGATCAATATTTTTGTAAATAAAGTGGTCTTTTTTTTTTTTTTTTTTTGCACAAACAAAGCACTCGTGTCACTTGATAAAATAATAACAGAGGTTAAACTACTGGAGTCCCATGAAGTGCTTTAATGATGTCTTTCCTACTTTTCTGGACCTTGAAAGTGGTAGTTGGAGTAGCATTGGATCTCTATGGAGGGACCGAAACCTCTCGGATTTCATTAAAAATATCTTCATTTGTGTTCAGGAATGATCTTACAGGTTTGGAACGACACAAAGGTGAGTAATTAATGACAGAATTTTCATTTTTAGGTGAACTAACCGTTTCAGAGCCAGGGGTAAACTTTTGAACATGATGGTGGTGGTGTACATTTTTCTTTCTTTTTTTTACATGATAATCTTATTTAGCCTTAAGGCAGTACTAAATGAACAAATTAACTTTTAAACAAAATATGAACAATTTAGACCAATCATCCCGTTCAAAAGTTTACACCCCCTGGCTCTCAATGGATATTGCCTTCTTGAGCATCACTGAATGTTTGCAGCTTTTGTAATAGTTGTGTTTGAGTCCTTCAGTTGTCCTCAGTGTGAAAAGATGGATCTCAAAATCATACAATCTCTGAGAGAAAGGGGTCAAATATGTAGAAGATGCTGGAAAACCAAAGAATTTTTGGGACCTGGAGGATTTTTCTGAAGAACAGAGCTCAGTTTAACTGCTCAGGACAAACAAGAGACTCATGAATAACCATCACAAAACAAAAAAACTGTCATAGATCATATTTTGTTTTTGTATTTTGTCTTATGGACTAGGCTACTACATAATAAACATCTGTCATGTGAAATAGCTTAGAGGTTCTAACAACAACTTCGTTCCAAGATAACATTACATCCTGTCATTTATTTATTTTATTTTATTTATTTATTGTCATCAGCAACTATACTAGCTTCATATCAAACATTGGTTTTAAAGCAAAAAAGTTCAAAAGAGGCAGGTTATATGTATAAGCAGAACAATGACAAATGTTTTTTTCCCTTGATACTGTCATTGCGATTAATAATGCTGGTTAATAGGATTTACAGTAATGCATGCCATTATTTTTGTAGATTACATATCCAAACTGTTTCCTTCATGTTTCTTGTTAACAGCCCCGAGAAACAAAAATGTTGCTATGTTACTATGTCAATTGTCGCAATTTCATGATTTACACAGAACAAAAATTTAGCGGATTCACTCCCACATTTAAATGCAGTTATCACTCTTAAAACTTTGCATTGTGAACGTGACTACTGGTCTTCTAGCACCATAAAAAACAAAACTATTATGCTGATTGTCAATAGCGTTCCCTATAAGCCGTCACTTACTTACTATGTTTTGCACTCTCATGAAAACACTTGTCATAAACAGTGAAGTAGTCCACACTGCACGGTGTATCTCTTATTTACATTGCGTCTAGAGTAGACTTTGCTGGTTATGAGGGGATTTGCGAAAGTATAAAGCTTGTGCTTATTCTGAACACATACATTTTGAGCGAATTCTCTGCATGGTGTCTCTAAAACGCCTCTGATCAGTCTGATGGGCCAACAGTGTTCACGCGCTCAACTTATGTCTGCGATTGGCTACAATGCTCAATGCTGCAACAATACAATCTAAGTAGTTTAGTTTAGTTTTTGAATAATACTATATTGTGTCCTTCAGTGCCCTGATTTGACTGTACTCTGGGAAATTTACCGAGTCCAAAATGTCCAAGTCCGAGTACAAATTCATCCGAGTGCATGACAAGTCCGAGTTCAATGAAAATTGGACTCGATTATGAGTTTGAGTACCCCAACTCTACTACATGTTGTATTTTTTTTTAATAGTAAGATCGCCTGAAATGGTTTTGAAAAATGTGAAATGTGAAAACAGTGTCTTTGAAGTTTAATAGAATATACACTGGGGCTTAGACCACTAGGAAAAATGCTTTTATTTTGCATTATTAATTCATTAATAAATATTAATTTTAATATTTTATTATGTATTAAATGTAATTTACTATATATTAAATATGGTATCCGCTATGTTATCAGGACCAAACATCCCCTTTTATATTAAAATATTATCATTAAATATTTAATAATATTTTATTACATTATTACATTAAATTAGCTTCTTAAGAATGTAATGAAAGTTGAACTTGAACTTCATAATGCCTTTGATTTCTTCCCCTTTAAAGGGTTAGTACACCCAAAAATGAAAATATTGTCATTTATTACTCACCCTCATGTCGTTTCACACCCGTAAGACCTTCGTTCATCTTCAGAACACAAATTAAGATATTTTTGATGAAATCCGATGGCTCAGTGAGGCCTGCATAGGGAGCAATGACATTTCCTCTCTCAAGATCCATTAATGAACTAAAAACATATTTAAATCAGTTCATGTGAGTACAGTGGTTCAATATTAATATTATAAAGGGACGAGAATATTTTTGGTGCGCCAAAAAACAAACAAAATAATGACTTATATAGTGATGGCCGATTTCAAAACACTGCTTCATGAAGATTCAGAGTGTTATGAATCTTTTGTGTCGAATCAGTGGTTCGGAGCGCCAAAGTCACGTGATTTCAGCAGTTTGGCGGTTTGACACGCGATCTGAATCATGATTCAACACGCTGATTCATTATGCTCCGAAGCTTCCTGAAGGAGTGTTTTGAAATCAGCCATCACTAAATAAGTCATTATTTTGTTTTTTTGGCGCACCAAAAATATTCTCGTCCCTTTATAATATTAATATTGAACCACTGTACTCACATGAACTGATTTAAATATGTTTTTAGTACATTAATGGATCTTGAGAGAGGAAATGTCGTTGCTCCCTATGCAGGCCTCACAGAGCCATCGGATTTCAACAAAAATATCTTAATTTGTGTTCTGAAGATTAACGAAGGTCTTATGGGTGTGGAACGACATGAGGGTGAGTAATAAATTACATTATTTTCATTTTTGGGTGAACTAGCCCTTTAATGACAGCAGCACTTGAGCTGCATGAACTCCACATGATTTGAAAATAATCCAAAAAGCATCTTGTGCTTCAGTTGAAGCAAGAACATCTGACCATCACATGATCAATATCCCAAATATACTTATTTGATTTAGAATGGTGCAGAATCTGAAATGCTTGACTTTGCATGTCATAACTTTTCTTTGTTTTGATTTCTTAAAGACAATTTCAAGATATTTAAGGTTTAAATAAAAGATAATAAAGATATAAGAGAAAAATGTCCGATTTTCAAATTGGTCCCCACTGTGTATTTTGATAACTCTAATAATGGGATAGTAAAGAGATACATTGAGTGTCTGACTGTTTTTCAGGGCTCTGTGGCTTACGTGCCTCAGCAAGCATGGATCCAGAACGCCACCCTCAAAGACAACATCTTGTTTGGTCGCGAAAGCAAAGACAGCTGGTACCAGAAAGTGGTGGAGGCCTGTGCTCTCCTACCAGACCTGGAGATCCTACCTGGAGGAGACTCAACGGAGATTGGGGAGAAGGTAATCATAGATTTTAGAATGATTCTTACACTTTCTCTCACACAAATACCCACAAGCTTCTCATTATTATTCCTATCTACAGTCAAACCTAAAATTATTCAGACGTTTTTGATATTTTTGGTATATTTTTACTAGTGGGTGCAGGACACTATAGTTCATTTATGTAAGTGAGGATAGCAAAATAAAGTAAACTGTGACGACATATACCCAAAAATTCGTCATACAGTGGACTACCAGTAAAATTGATACAAATTTGGGACCAAAAATTATGAGTTTATCATGAGCATTGTAATGTTTAAAGCAGATATCATAGCAAATGTCGGTAGACCGGGAAGATTTTAAAATGACCGGTTCATTCATAAATCCATACGATCCTACCTTCATCCTGTGGAAATACAAACCGGAAGACAGAACACAACGAGCGCAGTGCTGAAAATGGGTGGGTCTACATGAGGTCTATAAAGGGGTTTGTTTTTTTCACACAACATTTTATTCTTAAAAACATTTTTTTTCCCCTGGCTTTTGACAGCATGTCAGCAAAATGAAACAATTTTGAAACTGGCTTTATTCAATGTTTAGAGTTTTATTATGGAAATGTATGCAAATTACTATATATTTATTTAGATAATGTATCATTTGCATATTTAAACAGAACATTTCAGAAAACTTGTAATACAAAACAATTGTCAATGTACTGTGATTAAAGAATAGGATTTTTTTACCCTATTCACCTCTGGTGTCTTGATTTAAATATATAATAACAGGTAATTGGGTTAATCGTGTGACATTGTAATCTTAGGGCGTGAATCTGTCTGGAGGTCAGAAACAGCGGGTGAGTGTGGCCAGGGCTGTGTACTGCAGCTGTGCTGTGTATCTGTTGGATGACCCGCTCTCTGCCGTGGACGCCCATGTAGGAAAACACATCTTTGAGAAGGTCATCGGACCTCAGGGCTTGCTACAGGGCAGAGTAAGGCCATTTCCCATATATTATCTAAATATGTATACATCTCTTATAGACATTTCACATCACACGTGGTGTTTTTTCAGACTCGGGTTCTGGTGACCCATGGGTTGAGCTTCCTGCCCCAGGCTGACCTGATCCTGGTGATGGTGGATGGAGAAATCACAGAGATGGGCTCTTACACCGAGCTGCTGGACAGACAGGGCGCCTTCGCTGAGTTCCTGCATACCTACAGCAACACAGAGCAAGAGGAGGAGGAGGAGTCAGTGGGAGGTGAGGCTGGTCTCCCCATGCCTGTACTTCTTTCATGCTTTCATGCATCTGTCCTTTCACAAAACCATTGCCTCTGAATGATTACTATTGTTCACATTGCGTGTGATCTTTTTTCATCCCAAGTAATCCACATCTAGAGAAAAATCTTTTTGTTTGTCTGTATGTCTTCATCTCCATGTTTTCCTATGTTTTTGTGTCCCCTCTGTTGGCTCTTCAGAAGAGGGAGGGGAGACAGAGGACGAAAAAGGGAAATCTGAAGGTTTGAGGGTGTAATTGGTCCCCAGGCCATATAAATTGAATAGGTCTGCATGTACTGCATGACAGAGTAGGGCTTAATATGCTGGTCTGAGGCCTGAAATATTTAAGGTCCAGAATGAGTTAGATTCTTTAGTACTTTCCCACTTCATTACCATTGGACTATAGCTCACAACCCTAAATTTACCTGTTACACATCCTTGCACTGTGCTCCATTTTGATGGAGTAAGTGGTACTCCTTTTCACAGTAATATAATTTGATCGCATATCTACTTGAGAGCCGAATGATGAGGGAACTGACTAGTTGTTACTACATAACTCGCATAATATGCACACAACATAAATGTGCTTTAATGAGAATTTTTGAGAACATACACTATCATTCAAATGTTTGTGGCTGGTAAGATTTTTTTTTTTTTAAAGAAGAATCTTATACTTGCCAAGGCTGCAATTATTTGAGCAAAAATAAAGTAAAAACCCTAATATATTGAGATTTTATTAGAATTTAAAATAAATGTTTTCTTTTTTTAATATATTTTTATAATTTACAAAGCTGAATTCACATCCTTCAGAAATCACTCTAATGATTTGGTGCTCAAGAAACATTTCTTATTAATGTTGAAAACAGTTTTGCTGCTTAATATTTTTATGGAAACTTTCAGGATTTTTTGTTGAATAGAAATAGAAATATTTTGTAATTCTGTACTGTCACTTTTTTAAAAATCATTTTAATGTGTCCTTTCTGTATAAAAGTAATAATTTCTTGATAATCTTACTGACCCCATACATTTGAACATTTTTACATTTGCATTTTAACATCAAAAGTCATTTAATTCAACATATTTATGCCATCACAGGCTGCTTTTAATGAAATGGTCTAAAATAATTTAAATATATAAAATATAAAGTATAAAAAGCCTTGTTTCTATGGAAATTACCCAGAACAATTCGTCCCAGGAACTTTTTTTCCTAGGAACTTCCCCCCCCAAACCTGTTGCTGTCTGCGTTTCTATAGCAGTTTAAAGTATACCATGAAGATTAGTCTGGTGGCGTAGGACTGCACGCAACTTTCCAGATCCTGCTGGATTTCGTCCTCTGCATATATGTAGGTTAATAAAGCCTGAACCTCGTCGTCAGTTCATCAGTCGTATTTTTAAACTTCAGTGTTGATTCGAATAGCAAACTCTTACTGCATGCACTGCAACAGGCTTTTGCTGCGTGAACTCAACCAGTCAGCATGTTTTGCACCCAAGTCCCACCCCCGAAAGTTCCTGAACTTTGAAAATGTACTACCTCGTGAGCAGGTACTTTCTGAGGGGAGAATTTTTACCCTGAACTTTATTTAGACCCATCTTCCTGTGGTCGAAACACACCAAGTGCCACCCCAAAGTCCCTGGTTCCTAGGGAAAGTTCCTGCGGTGGAAACAGGGCTTAAGTTATTACAGTTCTTTAAAATTCACAAATTAAAATAGCATTCATTTGACACATGATATTTGTAAATAAGATCATTTCATTTCTGGGAAAGGTGTTTGTAGTGTGTGTAGGACATTTACACTCATCACTCTCTGCTAGAATGGAGCACTGTGAATGGGCTTCAACCTTTTGACCTTCACCAGTCTTGTCACTGTGGCAGTTCTCCATCCACCTGACTTGTGTCTGAGATGCTGGGAACTGTTACAGCACAGCCTGCTGGTGATTCTTCTAACCATAACCAACACCTCTGAGACTATAAACATTGCTTTAGTGTTTGTGGTTTTGTCTCTCAATTAATTTGGCCTTAGAGGTGTGGTTGCTTAGAAGCAAATTATTATTGCCTTTTAATGCCATTTTAAATGTAGACGTTTGTACTCAAGGGCAGACCAACACTTTAGTCACTGTGTGATTACAAAAAATGTTGAAAAAAGGTTGTTGTTGCATAGGTGCTTTTGAATGACATGACTTCTATATATATAATAGTGAGAATGATTGAGTTCTGTTAGAATGGAGTCAGTGGTGTAAGTATGGACATGGAATGGCATGAAGCATGTAATTCTAATGTAATTCTGTCTGATTTAGTCAATATTTTCTCATCCACAGATTCAGTCCCACGGAAAGGACTCGAGAATGGGGGGCCTGCTGCCTTGTTGGGGTAAGGGATCCCTGATGTCTTTAGTAGTTCATTTCTTTGTTCAGCAGTGAGTCATGATTTGTGAGCTACATTCTGTATATGTCTTTTGATGTCATATGACAGCTTAGTGTGGAAACGTAACTGGTTATTCACTGGTAATTTCCTCCTGCGTGAGAACCGTTGTGACCAAACCATGAGTCCGTGAATCATTCGTTGCTACATTTCTCATGAATTCCAAATGCTGCCCATCAGAACGAAAACCAAGAACAAAACCATGTAAACCCAGTGCATCAGATATGCACACTCACTCGTTTGTGCTAGATACTATAATTTCTTGTTACGGTTGATTAGGACACCATCTAATATGTAACAACCACTTAATGTTTAAGTCATGTACTAATAATATTTTGACATGATTGACTAGCCTTGTGTTTGTCTGTGTCCTGTAGGGAGAGTCAGAACGCTCTTAATGCAGCAGGCACAGGTAAAATACAGAAGACTGAACCTAACGAAGCTGCTGACGCAAAGAAGACCAAATCTGCAGAATCTGCCCGACTGACTGAGGCAGACAAGGCCAACACTGGCAGGGTATGACTCGGCCTTCTCTATGTCAGGATGTGAGAGCATGATTCCCTGAGGACATGTTGTTTGTTCTTGATTATGTTCAGTAGTTTCTCTCAAAATCATGTCTAGGCTTAATTTGTGTCACTTGAAACTAACTGGTTCCTTTTGATTCTGAGATTTAGTGAATGATGTTTGTTGTGCAGGTGAAGCTGTCTGTGTTTTGGGAGTACATGAAGGCTATCGGCTTGCCGCTGTCCATCTTCAGTGTCTTTCTGTTCTTCTGTCATCACCTGTCCTCTCTGGCCTCAAACTACTGGCTCAGTCTCTGGACAGATGACCCTGTTATCAACAACACTCAGCCCAACAGAGAGATGCGCTTAGGGGTGTATGGAGCCCTGGGACTCTCACAAGGTGATTTTTAAAAGGACTGATATTCAGTCGGTTGTGTATGATTTGTATAAATTTGCATTTTAAATTCCTGAACGCTGTTGTTAATTTGACTACTTTTACTCAAGGTCAAGTGCATTACACAACTTTCTTAAACGTTTTACCATAGTAAAGCTTTTAGATGTAGTTATATGGATATATTCATACACCATAGCTATTTGGTATACTAATATTGTCCATATTGAATTGCAAAAAGAAAAAAAAAGTTTAACATGAATATTTTCAGTTCTGTGAATATTTCAATTGAAAACATTTCAGAATTTTGTTTATAAACAATAATAAATCATTAATAATAAAACTTGCTTTTCAAAAATTATTTTTATTTTTTAAATCTTTATTTCATTAGCACTTGGTTAAATGTAACTGCCAGTTAATAATGATAGTATTTAAAAACAAAACATAATATTTTGAAAATAGTGAAAATTTGTTGAATTAATTTTAAATATAAAATTGTGTAAGAAATGTTTTCAATTAAACTTTTTGCTGGTGGTCAAATTAAAAATACTAACATGTTAAATTACAGCCCCTAATATTGTTAATTTAATGCATTTTTTTCAGTTAGTGCAATTAAACATTTTTGTATCCAAATTTTGTTTTGTTTTACTTCTGTATAGTTCATTTTTATATATGTATATTTTATTTATTATTATTTTAGTAAATTAGTCCACAAACTAATCTGATTCTGAAATAACATTTTTTTCTTTCTTTCTTTTTTTTTTTCTTTTCTCTCTGTGGCAGGCATTGCAGTGTTCGGCTATTCTGTGGCGGTGTCTATTGGTGGGATCTTAGCCTCCCGCTACCTGCACCAGACAATGCTCTACAATGTCCTGAGATCGCCCATGTCATTCTTCGAACGCACACCCAGCGGCAACCTGGTCAATCGATTTGCCAAAGAGACAGACACCATTGATTCGGTCATCCCTAGCATCATAAAAATGTTCATGGGCTCCATGTTTAATGTTCTGGGCTCATGTGCTGTCATCCTCATCGCCACGCCGCTGGTAGCCATCATCATCCCCCCTCTGGGCCTGCTGTACTTCTATGTACAAGTCAGTCAGTTATTTTACCTTGCAAATGCTTGTTAGGATAGGCTAGCAACTCTTTAGGCTAAAATATAATGTTGTATCAGTATTTTACATTCAAATAGAAAAGATTTGAGAGAGAGAGAGAGATAGAGTAGCTGCTCTAATGTGGTCTTTCTGTTTTTGTTAGCGTTTCTATGTGGCGTCTTCCCGGCAACTAAAACGACTGGAGTCTGTGAGCCGCTCTCCGGTCTATACGCACTTCAATGAGACGCTGCTGGGAACCAGTGTGATCAGAGCATTTGGAGAGCAGCAGCGCTTCATCAGGGAGAGTGACGGCAGAGTGGACTACAACCAAAAAGCTTATTTCCCCAGCATTGTAGCTAACCGGTGAGAACTTTTTTTTTTTTGTATTAGGTCTCATTAACTAAGATGTATTAGTGTTTTGTTGTTCAGAAAGTTGATGTTTTCTGTGTCTTTGTGCCTCTGTGTCCTGCAGATGGCTGGCGGTGAGGTTGGAGTTTGTGGGGAACTGTATTGTGACATTTGCAGCGCTTTTTGCTGTGATGGCTAGGGACAGTCTGAGTCCAGGAATCATGGGGCTTTCCATCTCCTATGCGCTACAGGTCAGTCTGACATCTACAAATGTTGAGATACAGGGCAGATGTCCATCCAAATTCTTACTACTCTTGTATTTCACACAGGTCACAGCATCTCTAAACTGGTTGGTGCGGATGTCCTCTGAGCTGGAGACTAACATAGTAGCGGTGGAGAGGGTGAAGGAATATGGAGATACAGAGAAAGAGGTCAGTGCACCAGCAGGCAGATTGTGTGTGTTCATGCTGTACTTCTGTAGAGTCCAATCTGTGATTAGCCCTGTTTCTTTATCTCACACTGTACTAGAGAGATAAGAACAGTTAGCGCACAGGGAGGGGCGAGGAATAGTTTATGTACAGGATGAGGCACTAGTTTCAAGAAAGTTGACGTTTCCATGGACTTTTTCTTTGCCAACATGAGGATTTTAGGTTAAAATTTATATTAATGTGTAAAGGGAATGTGTATATCTAACTGAGATCTTGTTCAATCTTTACCATTTGGTAACTTGACCACTGGTCAAGTCTTATCATTTCTAAAAAAAAAAAAAAAAAAAATCTTTATTAGTTCATGATAAATGGACCTGCAGTGTGACAGATAAATTTTTTAAAGTACAAATATGCCATATTATTTATGTGTATTACATACACTTATTAAATGTTACATTTAATCATATACACTACCATTCAAAAGTTTGGGGTCAGTCAAAAAAAAGTTTTTTTTAAGAAAGTTATTCTTTTATTCATTAAGGATGAATTAAATTGATTGAAAGTGACAATAAATACATGTAAATGTTTAAAAAAATATTAAGCAGCACAACTGTTTTCAACATTGATATTAATAATAAAAATGTTTCTTAAGCATCAAATCATCATATTAGAATGATTTATGAAGGATCATGTGACACTGAAGACTGGAGTAATGATGCTGAAAATTAAGCGTTAATCACAGGAATAAATTACATTTTAAAATATATTACAATAGAAAACAGTTACTTTAAATTGTAATAATATTTTAAGATATTACTTTTTTACTGTAAAATAAACACAGCCCTGGTGTTTGAACGGTAGTGTAATTAGAAATATTAGCAGATTAAAACAGTATTAGATGTCTGCTATGAAATGTTATAGTTCGTGACAAATTCAAGTATTTCAGGTTAACTTCATTTACTTCTTGTTTCAATGTTAAAGATGGATTGTTGAGATGTGATTGGTCTGTGCTGTATTGATGTGTCTGTTCACAGGCTGAATGGAGGTTGGAGCATTCAACTCTGCCTGCCGGCTGGCCGACCATTGGTCACATTGAAATCCGCAACTTTGGCTTGAGATACAGAGAGGACTTAGAGCTGGCTATTTGTGATATCTCGGTCAACATTGAGGGAGGAGAAAAAGTGCGTGAAACCATTTCAATATCCAAAATCTGTTCATGCTTTGACTTTATCAATAAACAATGATCATTTAGGAATCTTTTCACTTATTTTTCCTATAATTTTTCTCAATCGTGTGTGTGTGTGTGTGTGTGAGTGTATATATACACACATATATAATGTATGTATTTGTGTGTTTTGCTTAGGTGGGAATTGTGGGTAGGACAGGAGCAGGAAAGTCCTCTCTAACATTAGGGCTCTTCCGCATCATTGAGGCAGCTCAGGGGGAGATCTGTATAGATGGAGTGAACATTGCTGAGCTGGGCTTGCATGAGCTACGATCCAGAATTACAATCATTCCCCAGGTATCGTGCTTGAGTAGACATAAACACTCATTTAAGTCACTCATTTGCTGTTATCAAAAATACAGTTGTCACATCATTGTTTTCTATGGAGTCCCGCACATGACATTCAGGAAAAAAGTTTGTGTGCACAATTTACTAATTAATTCCCTCGATTTATAAATCATGCGCACGATTTAATAATTTGTTCCCTTGATTTGCTAAATCATGTACATGATTTATAAATTGAGGGAATTATTAAATCGTGCTGACTACTTAATAAATCGAGGGAACAAAATAGCAAATTGTGCACACAATTTCCTTTTTTTTCCTGCATGTCATGTGCGGGCCTCTGTCGTTTTCCTTTCAGAATATAATGATTTTATTTTTGCAGTTAACTTGCCAATGAAAACTGAACTACACTGTTTTTGTTTGTCTTTTATATTTATATCCACCTTGCCCTACTATCTCAGGATCCAGTGCTGTTCTCAGGTTCCTTGCGTATGAATCTGGATCCCTTCGATGGCTTCACTGATGAGGAGGTGTGGAGAGCTCTGGAACTCGCACATCTCAAGAACTTTGTGTCTGGCCTGCCTGACAAACTCAACCATGAGTGTTCAGAGGGTGGAGAGAATCTCAGGTACAAACTCTTGACAAGATTCCTCCCTCTTCTTGGCAATGTTCTCCAATACCTGATCTGATTGTTTCTTACTGGATTTTCTGGGCTTCAGTTTGGGTCAGCGGCAGCTGGTTTGCCTGGCTCGAGCTCTCCTCAGGAAAACCAAGATTCTGGTTTTGGATGAAGCCACTGCAGCTGTGGATCTGGAGACGGACAATCTGATACAGTCCACTATCCGAACTCAGTTTGAGGACTGCACCGTTCTGACCATCGCACATCGCCTCAACACCATCATGGACTACACAAGGTAATCTTTATATTTATTCTTTGTTTTTGGAATAATGAATCTGCAAAAATATGAATTGAAAAATATATAAATAACAATAAAATATAATATAAAACAATGTTTTATTCTAATAATATTTAATAAATATTTAATATTTTTTTCAAAAGGGTGCTGGTTCTCGATAAAGGCCAGATGGCAGAATTTGATTCTCCATCCAGTTTAATTGCCAAGAAGGGAATTTTCTACAAGATGGCCAAAGACTCAGGTTTGGTCTGATAATTAGAGGGGCCAAAGAGCCCTCTGCTCATCTAGGACATATCACTGGCCATGGAGAGTGGACCTGGCGAGACATGGACTCTGAAGGTACCTCTTCTGTGGGCCTGGAGCTCACACACAGTGTGAATATGACACCACTCCATTCTTATGATCCTCAGCTACCGTAGCCCTCCGTTTTCAAATTTTAAAGGCTTTGCTACATTGAAGATTGTTTGATGCCATCATTTGGGATGTTTGAAACTAGTTTGATTTCTTCATAGCCATGTATTTGTTGTCAGTTTTCATTTGAAAGACTTCTCATTTTACCACTAAGCCACACTCTTTCTGCTAGTGGTTTATTGTTAGTGATGAAAACCTTTATTTTTGCAACATTGTTTCACTAGAAGGAGTAAAGAACAAAGTTTCTTTGTTCAGTGTACCATTGATGCAATGGTCAGATGTATACTGACCAAATAGCTGCTGGGAAATCCCTCCATGAGCGGGAGGGGCTTCATCCCAAGCCAAAGTTATATATTTTAAGCTATTCTCATCATCAAAGAAAGGTTCAATAAAAAGAGACTTTTGTCCAGATAGCCATTGTTTTCTCTCAGTTAAACTTTATTTATACTTTAAGAATATCTGTTACAAAATTTATTTTCTTTTATTTTATCGTATAACATATTTATTACTGGATAATTCCCACTGATGGTGACTTAAGCCTCGTCTTACCAATATCATGCAGTAGAGGCTACATTGGCCTACTGCTTTCATTGGTGAATGTATTTAGCTGGCGTATTTGATTTATGATCTGTTTACTGTTATTATTTTTCACTGATCATTTCACCAAAAACAATGAATGCACTTATTGTTCTGTATGAAAAAAAAAAAATTCAAACCAGTGTGGGTTTTTTTTTTTTCAGTTTTGGTGTGGGTGATATTGTTTTTAAAACTAGTATGAATTGTCCTAAACCAAATTAAGGTCAGATACCCAAGTTGTAGTAGTTCTGTAAGGACAGGTTGCAGATGGCTGTACCTGCTGAGCTGTGTGATGTGTGCTTCACTCTGTATGCTGTATACCATACATCTGTTGAATGTACGCTTGAGTGCGCCATGTTGTTTCATTCATCAGTACCTCCACTCTAGATCATGTAAGCCTTTTGAGTAATTTTCAAGGCCAATCATTTTTTTTAAACAACTGACAAAGATGGATTTAAATGAAGACAAAAAAAAAAAAAACTATGAAACTCTGATTTGTTACATATGATTTGTATTTAAGCATAAAGGTTATTATTTGATATTTGCATACATGCACTAGTTTTAAGTGTACTTAGTTTCATAAATCAAGCTATGTAAAGAAGAAATATAAATAAATTTTTTGTAAAGAGCCCTTAGTTTTTCTTATCTTTTTTTCTCATTGTACTTAACCTTTTAAGAACCTGATTTCTTATTTTGTCAGAGAGAGAAAGAAAACAATTATTTGAATCAATACTACCAACATTTATTTTACTGAAGCTGTCCAGAGAATAAAAAGAGCATTTTCAAGTCTGATAGTCACACATTAAGTGTGCATGGAAATGTTATAAATATATAAAAAATACACTTATCATACAGTACAAAACACATAAATACTGATTTAAAGTTTTAGAGTATGGAAAAAGTACTAGTATTAAAACAGACAAATTCTGTATAAGGATGGGTGTTGCATTGTTTTTAAAGGCAGGAACACACCAAGCCGACGGTCGGCCATCGGGCAGTTTTTCTTCGTCGACCGACTAAGTTTTCTCAGTGTGTTCCGCACCATTGGCTGAAGTTGGTCCTCGTCGGCCTTTTTTCGGCCGATTCGAATTGTTGAATCGGCGTTGGAGCTCGTCGGTCCGTCGGGCCATCTGATCATTCTGATTGGCTGTTCAGCTACTGCTGCCTGCTGGTTCGGAAAGGCATTTCATCTTACGCAGGCGCAGAACTGACGTGCTGCTTGGCCGTCGGCTGTTTAAGCGTCGGTTTGGTGTGACAGGGCAACTTTGGACACAGACGCTGCCGACGTGAGCCAACCCCACAGTCTGCTTTCATCGCCACTAGTTCATCGGCGTCGGCTTGGTGTGTTCTGGCCTTAACATGAAAGGATATTTCTCACATCATAAATAGCTTAAAATATATGCATTTTTCACCTTAATGGGAATTAATTTAGGGTTTAATGTGCTGACATGATGATTAATAATCTCTTCAAGTAGAATTGTGAATTGTCAAGTAGAAATAGTTCTACAGCTGTGTCTTGTCAGGATCTATAAGAATACAAACTTCCACAAAACTTCACTTTGACAGCAATGAGAGATGAACATGACTATGCACACTGTCTGACCATTTTGTATTATTTTGACCTACTGAAGGACCTCTGCAGTAAGTAAATGTTACTCAAGTCTTCATATTCTGAGATGAGATTGTTGACGACATGAGAAAATCAGTCTGTTCCTTTAGCATCTCAGACGTCAGTTAAAGAATCAGCAGGAGAATGCGGAAGCACACCGCTTCTGTGATACTGGAGAAACCTCTTCATGCTGAGCTTTGTGCTTCTCTTGATTGAGAAGGCAAGACATGCCCTTTGGTAAATACTGTGATGAAAAGGTAGTCTCAAAAGGTGTGTCGGTGAGATGTTCTGCACCATTATTCTCATAGTCTCTCATGAGTGAAGAATTGATCCAGTCACAGGTGGTTCTTCTGAAGGATCACACTAGCCCGGCCTCCAGGCACATTCGATAGAACTGACCATGCTGAGAGATCAGATTGGATGGAGAGTCCATCTCTATGATGTGCCCTCTGTCCATCACAATCACCCTGTTGGGAACAGTTGAATAGGACTGAGTTAGAACATTGTCAGAAATCATAATATTATTCTTCTTCAACATACATATGTGTACTTTTTTGCACCTTGTGTAGTCCATGATGGTGTTGAGGCGATGTGCGATGGTCAGAACGGTGCAGTCCTCAAACTGAGTTCGGATAGTGGACTGTATCAGATTGTCCGTCTCCAGATCCACAGCTGCAGTGGCTTCATCCAAAACCAGAATCTTGGTTTTCCTGAGGAGAGCTCGAGCCAGGCAAACCAGCTGCCGCTGACCCAAACTGAAGCCCAGAAAATCCAGTAAGAAACAATCAGATCAGGTATTAGAGAACATTGCCAAGAAGAGGGAGGAATCTTGTCAAGAGTTTGTACCTGAGATTCTCTCCACCCTCTGAACACTCATGGTTGAGTTTGTCAGGCAGGCCAGACACAAAGTTCTTGAGATGTGCGAGTTCCAGAGCTCTCCACACCTCCTCATCAGTGTAGCCATCGAAGGGATCCAGATTCATACGCAAGGAACCTGAGAACAGCACTGGATCCTTGGGCAAAATGTGAGGTTGTAATTAAAGCACTCAATCATTGAATCTTTTTTGAAAGTTTGTGTCAATGCTATTAAATATTTTTTAAATATATTTTCAGGTGTACCTGTGGGATGATGGTGATACGAGACCTCAGTTCATGCAGTCCGATCTCTGCAATGTTTATCCCATCTATGGAGATCTTTCCTTTTGCTGCTTCAAGGATTCGGAAGATTCCGAGAGCTAGAGATGATTTTCCAGCCCCTGTTCTTCCCACAATTCCAACCTGAGTGGATTAGATGAACGGCTTAGTACATAATAAAAAATAAAGACACAAAATGTGTTCCATTTCCACCAGATGTTATATTTACTTTTTCTCTTTCATTAATACTGAGAGAAATTTCTTTCAAGGCCCAGTCAAGACCCCTGCGGTACTGAAGTCCATATTCCTGGAATCCAATGGATCCTGACCTGGGCCAGTGTGATGGGAGTGGACTGTCCTCGAATGTCCATGGTGCCTGCGACAACCCAAGACAGAATTAGTGACCTCATGAATGATTGTAAAAATATACTTTTGTCACTTTCCATAAAGGAATTTATGGGGAAAACAGAGTTCAAACCAACATTACCTCCTTTGTTGTTTCCGCATATTCCTTCACTCGCTCAACAGACACAATGTTGTTTTCTACATCAGTCCATGCCCGCACAATCCAGCTCAGGATCCCAGTTACCTGAAATGTTATTTTTCTTGAGAACTTCTTGAAAATAACATGTGTGGCTTTTTGACTTTCTTAATGAGATCCCTACCTGGAGAGAGTGGGACACAGCTAACCCCACAATTCCAGGGCTTAAAGTCGCCCTTCCCATAACAGAGAGAATAGCTGCAGCAAGGACCAGCAAGTTACCCAGAAACTCTAGATTTACTGCCAACCACCTTTTGGAATAACATTAAAGATATTGTACAGAGTTAGACTGAATGACATGACCAGTAACAAAGAATGAATAAGACTGAATCTGACCTGGTGGCCACAAATCTCGGGAAATAGGACGTTTGATTGTGGTCCACTCGGCTGTTTGCCACTAGGATGAACCTAGGCTGTTCATCAAAGGCCCGGATCACGCTGGCTCCTTGAACTGTCTCGTTGAAATGAGTATAGATGGGTGAACGACTCACAGACTCTAGTCTACGCAACTGGCAGGACGTGGCCACATAGAAACTCTGAAAACACAGGAAAATAGATGTCAGATAAATGACTGGTGATAATACTCTTGCCTGCTAAGCGATCTATAGTAGCATACCTGGATAAAGGCATAGAGGAGAGTCAGAGGCAGTATGATCACTCCTGCAAAAGGAGTTGCCATCAGCACGATAATGCAAACCTCCAGAAGTTTGAACACATAGCCCAGCATCATCTTTAGACCATCAGGGATCATGCAGTCAATGGCATCTATCTCTTTCGAGAAACGATTGAGAAGATTACCACTGGGTGTACTCTCAAAGAATGACATGTGAGAGTGAAGTACATTGTTGAGAAGATCCAAATGAAGATGCCGGGATGCAATTATTCCTCCAAGTGAAATAGCCACAGTAGTCCCAAAAATTGCAGTTCCTGCAATATGACATCGCAGTTAATGAACAAGAACAATACAAAGCCCAAGGATACTCAATGCTGGTTGAGAAATATAAGGGATATTTAACCTTGTGCAAAGCCGAGAGCTCCAAAAACACCAAGCTTCAGATCTGTGTTGACCTGAGTTCCATTTACAACCGGCTCATCTGCCCACAGGCTTAGCCAGTAGTTGTAGGCCAGTGAGGCAGCCTGCTGGAACGCATAGAGGAAGATGATGGGGATGATGAGGGCCAGGCCAATGGTCCTGAAGTACTCCACATACAGCTCCAGTTTCACCTATGTGACCCATTATGAAGAAGAATGTGTGAGGACCAGCTCTCTAGATGATATAGTGCACTTTCAGGCTATATTATGGTGTTCAGAACAATGAAACTCAAAGGCCTGTAATCAGGGGTTAAAGTTAGATCTCTGTGGTGACACAAGAGAATATGAAACGCTTGTTGTTAACCTGTAGCTGAACTTTAAAATTGACCTTTCAATCCAATTCTTTGGCTTTTGGTATGGAATTGCATGTGAAGGTATATTTTGATGCGTTTACCCATTGTTTGCAATGTCTGTGAATGTGGCTCTATTACTTACTCGGCCTGTATGGGCTTTGTCAGCCAGGGTCAGTCTCCCAATTTCCTCCTGGTCCTGCTCCTGTTCCTTGTCAGATATAGCCTCCATGGTTTGTATAGTGGCACTTCCCATGTCTCCACTTCATAAAAAAAAAAAATGACAGAAAGGTGAATATGTATTCTTCAACAACGGTTGCATTTGCATTTTCAAAACTTGGTTACCTGATGAGTTGCTCCTGGGAGAGGTCAATTGAGAAGTCTGTCATGCTGAGACGAGAGACTGATTTCCTGGTCCCTAAAACAAGGTGAATCTGCATTTTTAACTGTTAACTTAAAAATAGTGTTGTAGTTTAGTCATTTGTTAAGCTGGGCACTCAATCTTTTTTTATCTTACCTCTGTGGGTGGTACTTTCCTTGCGTTCACTGACAGAAAAGGCTTTAACGAAATTGGCAAAGGCGTTTTGCCTGCTCAAAAGCTCTGCATAAGAGCCCATCTCTGTGATTTCTCCATCCTCCATCACCAGGATCAGGTCCACCTGGGGCAGGAAGCTCAACCCGTGGGTCACCAGAATACGAGTCTGTTTTAGCAAGCATTGACAGGAAGAGAAGTTTGCTAAACTGCAGTTCAAAGACATCCATCCATCCATCCATCCATCCATCCATCCAAATGACACTTTATTTTAATTCTACTTCCTAGCATTTAAATTCAAATTGTGATTCACTATCCTTTTTCCTACTTCAATTTAGAATGTAGCATTTCACATATTAGATTTTAGGGTCACATATTTTGTTTATCTCACTTATATTTTTTAAGTTTTACCTTATTTTTAAGAACTCCATTAGGTCCAATGACCTTTTCGAAGATGTGCTGCCCCACATGTGCATCCACAGCTGACAATGGATCATCAAACAGATAGATATCAGCCTTCTTGTAGACTGCACGTGCCAGACTCACTCTCTGTTTCTGTCCTCCTGACAGATTCAGCCCCTGTGAACATTGTAAAAATGTAGTGGGAGTTTCACTCCACTGATACCCTGCATATTTGAAATTTAAAATAATTTGATTTTTATAGCTTTTAACTCTATTCTATCATGTCTGGTTCAGGCATGGTGTAACAATCATTCTTCAAACTGTGTTTACCTTCTCTCCAATCTCTGTCAAGTCTCCTCCAGGTAGGATCTCCAGGTCTGGTAGGAGAGCACAGGCCTCCACCACTTTCTGGTACCAGCTGCCTTTCCTCTCACGTCCAAACAAAATGTTGTCTTTAAGAGTGGCATTCTGGATCCATGCTTGCTGAGGCACGTAAGCCACAGAGCCCTGAAAGAAAGTGCTAGCAAAATTATATGTGGAATATGTGAATGATACCAATATATTTTTAATAATGTTCCTGAATGATTTACTGTAACTGTGACGTGGCCACTTTTCTTTTCCATCTCTCCCAACATCGCAGACAGAAGAGAGGATTTTCCACTGCCCACATGACCTACCACAGCCACCAGTGAACCGCGTTGCACTTTGACATTGATCCTGCATGAATTGATTGTTGCCAGATTATTGTCTTCATATGCTTAGAATTGGTGGATCTACAAATATATATTCAAAGGCACCTACCTCCTGAGACATGGTGTGCTATCTTTAGACCAGCTGAAAGTGCCATCGTCAATAACAACACTATCAACATCTGACAAAAGAAGGAAATTAAGAGGTGAGCTCATGATGTTCCAAACCTGTATGACTTTCCCTACTCTGCCGAATATTTAAATACATTTTGAAGATTTTCCCATGCTCTTTCCAGTGTAGTTGCAACAAATGAGAGTTTTCAAGCTTCAAAACACAAAGATGCCATAAAAATACAATAAAAGTGGTCCATACAACTCTTGGACAATCACAGTATATTTTAAATATTTTGAAGACATAATATCTTTGTGAGAGAGACATAAACTAAAATTATTTTCTCTGAAAACCATGAAAATTCAAAAAGATCTCTCCATATTTTGTTCATGAGAGAAATAGAAATGTCCAGTTCATTGACAAATATTTTAAATGTCAAAGAATTTCAAAGAATTGGCTAATCTGTTTCAGAAATGAACTGAATCTGAATTTTTATCATAAGTCAGACTGATTTTGTTCTCAAGTTCAGCTCGGTGATTAAATGACTTTGTTACAGAAGTTAACAGCTCACTGGTTAGGATGATTATCCATGAATCACAACATAAATTGGGCTACTTATTTATTTTTTTACAAAAAGCTATCGTATGACCTAGTATATAGCACATGGGTCATATGGACCTGCTTTATGATGTTTATGCATCCTTTTTTGAAGCTTAAAAGCTTTAGCTTAATTGTAAATAGCAGATAGCACATTATTCAGAATATTTGCTATTGGTTATGGAAGAAAGAAAGTCATACAGGTTTTAAACGACTTGAAGATGAGTACATTTTGACCAAAATTTCATTTTTTGGTGAGCTGTTCTTTTAGGTGTTCATTGCATTTGAGGCTCACAAAACTATACCACAAGTTAATGAGGGAACAGGGTGATAATTATTTTGCTCAATACATTTACATTCTTTTTTTTTAACCATCATCCATGAGATATTATTGTCCTTTCTCCAATATTCAGATGAAGTAGAGAGAAAGACCGAAGCATTCTCACAACAACTTCTCTTTGACCTTTGATATAAAAGCAAAATTGTTGTATTTTTAAAAAGTACATTTTAAAATAGGTCTTTAACACATAAAAATGTGGAAAAAGTTATAGAAATATAATTACAGCTCCAAAGCTGAAAATCCCCTTCCAGTAACCACTGCATGAAGTCATAATTCGCATTTAAAGCCACTACCAACACCCACCTCATAGCCACACAATTTCCTTGTAGTGTTTGCTGAATCACAGCATTTAAATTAATGTATCTGACAGCCTGCGCAAATGGGCATGTCTTGTAGAAGAACTGCAAAAATATTCTTCAAGGTGGGCCTTTTTGGCAGATCAGTACAGAACAGTAATTATTTTTGTTTTTTGGATGTTGGGTTTTGTTATGGCTTCCTGCATTAAGATTCCACCATCACATTGATAGGGAAAAATCTCTTTATTGTGCTCAACATGTATAACAATGTTGGTCATCTGAGGCTTATAAAATGTTTTATATCAAAAGCATTTTATAAGCTTCAGTAAAGTTTGAAAACAATGACAAGCTAATGCACTCACCAGGATTGTACGGAGCTCTCTCCACGCTATCTGGTTTCAGCTCGTCTTGACAGAGAAACTTTCCGAGACGCTTGAGAGAAACCACAGCCTTAGAAACGAGAAGAAATAAAGATATCTTAAAATTTCTTTGCAAATGCACTATTATAATTGCATATGTTTGAATTACAGTACTGCTGCTCACCTGCATGGTTGTGCTCATAGCAAAGGGCAGTTGACTGAGCGGAGCTTTGAGAATGTTGATGAGAGCCATGGACACAAAGACCTTCTGAGCATCCAGAACATGCTTGTCATCTATCAACACATACACCCCAAACATGGCAAAGGCAATCTGAAGGCAAAGAGGTGTACAAAATTCACATTTTTCAGTTGTTTGGACAATAATAATATGTCGAGATGACGAAATCATCCAAGAATTATGAAATGTACCAAGAAAGTGGAGGAGTTGAAGGAGGCGATTGATATGGAGTAAAGTATCTGTGACTTCTTCAGAGCATTCAACTCTTTTTCCCTGTAGCCAAGAACACGTTCTCTGAAAGCATTCTCCCAGGCGTAAAACTTAAGGATCTTTATTCCGCTCAAGATCTCATTCATAAGCTTAATGCGGCCATCCATGTACTTCATCTGGACCTCCTGAGAGCAGAAAACAGGTTATAAAACATGTCAATTGAGAATCATGCAAGAAAAGTTGTTTTCAATTCTTTGGATGTTTCAGTCAAAGCAAATTAAGGCATTTCAGTTATACAACAAAGCAAAATCCTGTGTTTTTTATGGACAGAACTACACAGACTGTCCTCATGCTCAGGTTTTAAATGATCTGTAGACATGAAGTTCCTAGGACGACACTGTACCGACACAACCTCAGTCGCCACAGCACGAATATTATCATGGAAATATCATCTAATTGACTCCATTGAACACCATGGATGATACCTGGAGCTTGCTTCTCATTTTGGCAATGTACCCATTCAAAGGGAAGATGAGAATCACAGTGGCGATGCCAGCCAAGGCAGACGGGCCAAGACGCTGTACAGGGATGAGACATTGAAATTAATGAATTTTAGATCTGCACTCTATGAAAAAATGTGCAAACATCTTTGTACCTTGTTTATCCCCAAAACATTAGTAGTAGTAGTTTACATACTAATTAGGTGCTAACAAGCACCTTTTGGGGTTAGATAAAGTACAAAGTTGTCATTTTAGGTGTTTTTTCTGACAGTGTAACAGTCCAACATATTTTAGAAGAGGAAAAAACATGAACATAAATTCTGTCCATCTTTATTTCTACAGTAGAAGCATCTGTTCTCACCTGCCAGAGGAAGAAAAGACATAAGGCGATTTCAATCGGAGCCACCCACACTGCATTAAAGTACACCACGAAATCCATGAGTTTCTGGGTGTCTGCCGAAACCAAGTTCACGATCTCTCCGACTGTACATGTTCTGCGGGCTGCGCTGTTGATGACCAGAGACTGTGGAGACCAGAATGAATGTGAGAACCATTATATGCATCTTTGCATTTGTTAGTAAACAGTTCAAAAACCTACCTTCCTGTACACTAGGCCCATAACTGCAGTTTTAACCCTCATGCCCACCGTGAAGCAGGTATACATATACTGATGGTTGAACAGGGACTGCAGACAAGACAAGAGGAACATCAAAAAGGCAAAGAGGTAACCCTTCCACAAGGGGGCATCTTCATCCCTCACAAAGCCGAGCAGTAGGCTGAAAAACAAGAAACAGACAATGTTATGATTTACTGAAACCCAGACAGTAGCACAACACTTATATACGAGTTGATTTTCGTTTTATTTTTTTCTCTGGGTATGTCTCAATCAGGTCCCTAGTTCAGAAGTCAGGGCACTGATCAGGGAGTCGGCCACATTCATTTTCACTATAAACTGATTCACGAGCTAGGGAGCTGATTGAGACGCAGGGTTTATTTACAGCAAGCACAAGACAAAGCAAAAGAGGGGTTGAGCATAATTTATGACAAAAAATATGAGCCTTCTTGGACCTAATACAGCTGAGCCTATACAATAATCCCAGGTACGTGCATCAAAGTGCACAATCACTGTAATATGGGGTGTTTTAATGGTAGTGAGGCCACAGTTCCTGTGGTTCTGCAGCAGTGAACCCACCACAGTGCTCTTGGCTAGTCATATGCCAGACAAAGTGGCTTAATTTGATGCTCTAACTGCAGTTTCTTTGCCTTTTCAGAGCTATGGCTCAGCCACAAACAATATGATGCTGCAGAGAGCAGACTCTCCTAAGCGTCATGGTGCTTGGGACAAAATTAACAGTGTGTGGCTGTACCACAGCAGGATGTGGGGGGTGGGGGTGGGGTGATGAGTGTGAACTCAGTATTGAGTTCACACTCAATACTGAGAAAGGGCAATAAGTTCATAGACAGTTAGGGTTCCCCTTACAAATATTTGTTATTGTTGCAAAACACTTATGTGCCAAAGGTCTTGCTCTACATTTATATATTGGCACGTGTTATCTAAAAATAAAAAACTGCCCCTTACATACTGTAGATGTTTTGGTTTTACATGATTAGTAATTAAAAATATTTTTAAAAGGATATTTGATGACATTTGACTTTAGAGCTTGTCTAGTGCAGTAAATACACTACCACACAAAAGAATGTATGATTTTTTTTTTTTTTTTTTAAATAAATGAATACTTTTATTCAGCAAAGATGCATTAAATAGCATTTTTGTAACATAAAATGTCTTTACTGTCCCTTTTAATCTATTTAAAATAAATTATTTTCTTTTTAACTTTCTATCCATCAAGGAATCCTGATGATTTCTGAAGGGTCATGTGACACTGAAGACTGGAGTAATGATGCTGAAAATTCAGCTTTGCATCACAGGAATAAATTACAATTTAAAATATAATTATAATAGACAACAATTATTTGAAATTGTAATAATATTTTGCAGTATTGCTGTTTTACTGTATTTTTGATCAAATAAATGCAGCATTGGAGAGCAGAAAAGACTTTCAAAAACATTTAAAAAATCTTACAGATCCCAAACATTTGTACAGTGTATGTCTTGTACTACAATCTAAAAATGCTGGGTTAAAAACAATCCAAGTTGGGTTGAAAATGGACAAACCCAGCAATTGGGTCGTTGATTGACCCAGTGATTGGGTTAAATGTTTGCCTAACCTGCTGCATAGTTTAATTTAACTCAACTATTGTTTAAAAATTACTGTATTGCTTGCTTAAAATGAACCCAAAGTATTTTGGAAAATAACATTTATTCATATGTTTAATAAATGAACATTTATTAATAAGTTTAATGAATGATAATAATAAATTGCTTCTTGATTATTATTGTTGCCTCCAGTAATTATGTGTCTGATTTTTAATTTCCAAACTATTTATTTTAAGCCAGCCATATAGTAATTTTTAAACAATAGTTGGGTTAAATAAAACTGCCCAGCACGATGGGCAAACATTTAACCCAACTGTTGGGTTAAAACAACCCAATTGCTGGGTTTGTCCATTTTCAACCCAACTTTGGTTGTTTTTAACCCAGCATTTTTTAGAGAAAAATACAGTATCACTGTGCATGCCATGACAGAACCACTGCCTCTCTCACCTTAACACTTGTGGTATGGAGAACATGAAAGCATCTTGAATGACCAGACAGAGAGTCCCAGTCAGGAAGTAGGGGCCAAAGTTTTTGGCTAGTGTACGGAGCAGACAGAAACCTGAGCTTTGTTCTTTATGGAGTTTTCTGAGCAGCTGCGTCTGCTCACTCAGCTTATAACCAAGACCTTGTGCTTCGTTCAGAGAGCTCTCTTGCCTGTGTTTGAAGGAGAGAACACAACTTTAGTCTCTGAAATAGCGTTCTGCTAGCATTGTTGCAACAAAGTAAAAAAATTGCACTTTGTTAACTAATAATACAAATAAACCAGTAGTTATGAGCAGACAATTTATGGATGTCACATATTTTGCTGACTAAATCTCATATGTGTACACAATAGTCTTCATCTCAGGATGGAAAACATGCAGTTAAGGAAATAGCAGGTGTCTTACTGTTGCAGTTTGGCGCATTGCTTGGCCCACTCTTTCTCTAGATCACAGATGATTCTTTCAGATGTATCCTCTTCTCGTAGAGACCAGAGGTCTTCAGCTTTTAAAGGTGAGCGGTAGCCCTTTACCACCAATCTGTGGAGCACAAATATGTGTTTTCTCTATTTCTCAGTGGGATTTTATTCTCTGGACCTTCACAAGAATCTCAGAAGTTCATGAAATGAGAGACAAAAAGATGACTCTACCTGCCATACCACCAGAAAAGTATTTTTGAAAGGAAAGAAGCATCCTCAACTGGACATGGATTCTAGTGGAAAAAACAATACTTCCAGGTATTATTTTCTGACCATTTTCTAAATATTAGTTTTTGCATATGTAAAAAAAAAAAAAAAAAATCATAACATTGATAACACTCTACCTTTACATATACAGGTTTAAAAGTAGCTGGACGTTTATCAGCAAAACAGCTGAGGATGAGCTGAGCCAACTGGAGAGAGAAGAATGTGAAAAATGCCACGAATCTCATTGCATCCGCAGAGAAATCCTGTAACACACATGACTGGATATCAGTAGACTGTAGACAACTGTGTGGAGAACAATACAGTCGGTATTTGTTTTTTTGTGATGTTACATAAAATGTTACATAAAATAGTATGTAACATAAAATGTAATTTAGCAAACCGTTTTTCTGTATCCCTCTACTTTCAACTGGGATTTTCCCTCTTAGTGTGTCTTTCAATTCTTATATCCAACTATTACAATCAGCTTAATCTTTGATATTGTTATCTTTAACATTTCACAGGCGAAGGTTATATTCAGTTCAATTTCATAATTGGGGGGTATGAGGTATTCTTGTTTTAAATGCATGTTTTCATTTCTTCATAAAAATGAGATCAAACAATAATCGGTAGATCCCCTGTAGACCCGCACCTGCAGTACTGAACAATAACTGAACTTGTTTTCTTAGCACAAACTGAATTATACAGATGAATTGTTAAATAACGCTGCCTGTTTTCTGTGGAGATGACCAACCAGGCACGCAATTTGCCAGGGATTTCCCAAGGAGTCATTCACCACATATAACCTGCATGTTTCCTGTGGGACCATATCCATATTTCTCTTCTGCCTGCCCTAGCACCAGGGCAGATCTGAGATCAGCCGCCCACTTTGTCTCACCACAGTGTGCGGAGGCAGGACTGGTGGCTGATGTGGGGAGTGTTCTTTTGGGGATGTTGCCGGCTGTTCCCCTCCCTTCCTTTTGAAGACCTCAGCTTATTATAATGACCTAAATGTTCCATCAAACTAGGATTAATGACACAACAAATCTATTTATGAGCGCTTCTAAATCATGGTATAAAAAATACAGACCACAGACACATCTTTATGCCAACAGACTCTTCATTCACAACTTCTAAGAGCAGAAAAGTTGCTGGTATAGTAATAGTATAATAGTATTCATTGAGTACTCAATCGCAACAACTGCCCCATGAACCCATCTTATCATTTTTCTCCTGGTATCTATGCTTTTGTCATATATGTCCACTCTAGGAAAATTTACATCTTTTATTCAAATATTAACTTGTTAAAGATTTTGTAAGGATATTGCTTAGTTGTGCTTAAAGTATTTTTTTGTGTTTGTGTGATAACACAATGAAACATGGGAAAAAATATAAATATAAATATACACACACAGTGTATTATATATCCGTGCCAGAGGCCTGTATCTGCTGCTGAAAGTTTTACAGGGGCCACAAAATGTATCCATTCCCATGGACATCTGACAGAAATGGTGTCAAATGGCCAAGCTACAAGAGAAAGTGCAAGCGCAGGCCTCTTTAAGAATATGTAAACACAAGTTTCATTTACTCAAATGGTTACAGTCCAAACTCTGGACACCACAATGGAGGATATTGTGATTATTTGTCTGCCACACCGTGTGCTTAAACAGTTTGAAGAAACTCAAATTGGTTAGGGAACATATCCTCCCACAGTGTGGTATGAGAGGACCAAGCACCCGTTGTTCTGCTGTAGCTGTTGGACCTGCTGCCCACTGGCCGAGGGCTCATTTAGGGCACAACAGATCTCACCACAAACCAAGCTTCAGTTCCTATGTAAACGTATGGGCTGTCATCACTGAGCTGTATGCGGCTTTATTGTTTTGTTTTTTCCCCCCACTTCCTTACAGTATTTTTACTTCCTTACTGTACTTAAGTAGCC